>NW_025960724.1:0-99520 GCF_023159225.1 Perognathus longimembris pacificus | reverse complement strand
CAATATCACTCTTGGCCGTTTATCTGAAGACGACACACGAGGTGACAGCAAAGCCACCTGGACAACCACGTTCATTGCAGCCCAGGCCTGGGATCAGCCTGCATGAAGAAGACGTGTCACGTCTGCTCCGACCCCCGGGCCATGAGGTCCTCCCAGTGGGGTGGCTCACGGACGAACCCCATCCCCCTTGCAGAGGGCAGAGGAAGGAACCATTTTCTGACGTCGCTGTGTTTTCAGGAACATTCCTTTCTCCCTCCGTAGGTTTTCACAGATGGCGGATGACAGGCGACTTGCCCTTTGGAAGCTTCGCAGGGACTCTGGGGATTTCGGAGCCATCTGGAAATCCGCTGCCACGCTGTGATTTCTGCAGGTTTGTTTAACTTTTAATCTCCTCAGTCACAACTTTTATTATTCTCTCTGTGCATAATTTTTGCATTACATAGTCCTTAAAAAAACACAGTGGGTTGGAATAGCTCAATTTAACCATATACTCCTTAAAAAAACCGCATACACAACACACGGTGGGGTTGAAATGGCTCCATTCCATCACGAACGTGAGCCTCAGCCACGCAGTAGCTCAAAAGTTGTTTTCCTCCATCGCGGGTACTTAAGAAAAATGAAAGAAAGTGAAATAGGTTGCCTGAGATCTGTTGACCCAGAGATCATACGCTTCCCTCCACGCACGCCTGACACCAAGCAAGCTGGAGAGACGGCGAGGTGCTTTCACAGATGCAAACAGCCATCGAGACCAGGTGAGGACGCGGTCCTTTGGGTGTGTTCTGTGTTTCTTTGGGTGTGTTCTGTGTTCCTTTGGGTGTGTTCTGTGTTTCTTTGGGGTGTCTTCTGTGTTTCTTTGGGGTGTGTTCTGTGGTCCTTTGGGTGTGTTCTGTGGTCCTTTGGGTGTGTTCTGTGTTTCTTTGGGGTGTGTTCTGTGTTTCTTTGGGTGTGTTCTGTGTTCCTTTGGGTGTGTTCTGTGGTCCTTTGGGTGTGTTCTGTGTTTCTTTGGGTGTGTTCTGTGTTTCTTTGGGGTGTGTTCTGTGTTCCTTTGGGTGTGTTCTGTGTTTCTTTGGGTGTGTTCTGCGGTCCTTTGGGTGTGTTCTGTGTTTCCTTTGGGTGTGTTCTGTGTTTCTTTGGGTGTGTTCTGTGTTCCTTTGGGTGTGTTCTGTGTTTCTTTGGGTGTGTTCTGTGTTTCTTTGGGTGTGTTCTGTGTTTCTTTGGGTGTGTTCTGTGGTCCTTTGGGGTGTGTTCTGTGGTCCTTTGGGTGTGTTCTGTGTTCCTTTGGGTGTGTTCTGTGTTTCTTTGGGTGTGTTCTGTGTTTCTTTGGGTGTGTTCTCTGTTCCTTTGGGTGTGTTCTGTGTTCCTTTGGGTGTGTTCTGTGTTTCTTTGGGGTGTGTTCTGTGTTCCTTTGGGTGTGTTCTGTGTTTCTTTGGGGTGTGTTCTGTGGTCCTTTGGGGTGTGTTCTGCGGTCCTTTGGGTGTGTTCTGTGTTTCTTTGGGTGTGTTCTGTGTTCCTTTGGGTGTGTTCTGTGTTTCTTTGGGTGTGTTCTGTGTTTCTTTGGGTGTGTTCTGTGTTTCTTTGGGTGTGTTCTGTGGTCCTTTGGGGTGTGTTCTGTGGTCCTTTGGGTGTGTTCTGTGTTCCTTTGGGTGTGTTCTGTGTTTCTTTGGGTGTGTTCTGTGTTTCTTTGGGTGTGTTCTCTGTTCCTTTGGGTGTGTTCTGTGTTCCTTTGGGGTGTGTTCTGTGTTTCTTTGGGTGTGTTCTGTGTTCCTCTGGGTGTGTTCTGTGTTTCTTTGGGGTGTGTTCTGTGTTCCTTTGGGTGTGTTCTGTGTTTCTTTGGGGTGTGTTCTGTGGTCCTTTGGGTGTGTTCTGCGGTCCTTTGGGTGTGTTCTGTGTTCCTTTGGGTGTGTTCTGTGTTTCTTTGGGGTGTGTTCTGTGTTCCTTTGGGTGTGTTCTGTGTTTCTTTGGGGTGTGTTCTGTGTTCCTTTGGGTGTGTTCTGTGTTCCTTTGGGTGTGTTCTGTGTTTCTTTGGGGTGTGTTCTGTGGTCCTTTGGGTGTGTTCTGTGTTCCTTTGGGTGTGTTCTGTGTTTCTTTGGGGTGTGTTCTGTGTTCCTTTGGGTGTGTTCTGTGGTCCTTTGGGTGTGTTCTGTGTTTCTTTGGGTGTGTTCTGTGTTTCTTTGGGGTGTGTTCTGTGTTCCTTTGGGTGTGTTCTGTGTTCCTTTGGGTGTGTTCTGTGTTTCTTTGGGTGTGTTCTGTGTTTCTTTGGGGTGTGTTCTGTGTTCCTTTGGGTGTGTTCTGTGTTCCTTTGGGTGTGTTCTGTGTTTCTTTGGGGTGTGTTCTGTGGTCCTTTGGGTGTGTTCTGTGTTCCTTTGGGTGTGTTCTGTGTTTCTTTGGGGTGTGTTCTGTGGTCCTATGGGTGTGTTCTGTGTTCCTTTGGGTGTGTTCTTTGTTTCTTTGGGGTGTGTTCTGTGGTCCTTTGGGTGTGTTCTGTGTTTCTTTGGGGTGTGTTCTGTGTTTCTTTGGGGTGTGTTCTGTGTTTCTTTGGGGTGTGTTCTGTGTTTCTTTGGGGTGTGTTCTGTGTTCCTTTGGGTGTGTTCTGTGTTCCTTTGGGTGTGTTCTGTGTTTCTTTGGGGTGTGTTCTGTGGTCCTTTGGGTGTGTTCTGTGTTCCTTTGGGTGTGTTCTGTGTTTCTTTGGGGTGTGCTCTGTGGTCCTTTGGGTGTGTTCTGTGTTCCTTTGGGTGTGTTCTGTGTTTCTTTGGGGTGTGCTCTGTGGTCCTTTGGGTGTGTTCTGTGTTTCTTTGGGGTGTGTTCTGTGTTCCTTTGGGTGTGTTCTGTGTTTCTTTGGGGTGTGTTCTGTGGTCCTTTGGGTGTGTTCTGTGTTCCTTTGGGTGTGTTCTGTGTTTCTTTGGGGTGTGTTCTGTGTTCCTTTGGGTGTGTTCTGTGTTCCTTTGGGTGTGTTCTGTGTTTCTTTGGGGTGTGTTCTGTGTTCCTTTGGGTGTGTTCTGTGTTTCTTTGGGTGTGTTCTGTTTCTTTGGGGTGTGTTCTGTGTTTCTTTGGGTGTGTTCTGTGGTCCTTTGGGTGTGTTCTGTGTTCCTTTGGGGTGTGTTCTGTGTTTCTTTGGGTGTGTTCTGTGTTTCTTGGGTGTGTTCTGTGGTCCTTTTGGGTGTGTTCTGTGTTTCTTTGGGGTGTGTTCTGTGTTTCTTTGGGGTGTGTTCTGTGGTCCCCTGGGTGCCTTCTCCCTATTCACCTCAGAGCCAGCACCGCCGACAGGGCAGACGGGCCCCCGCTGGCCTGGGCCGGCCCTGGCTCTGGGGATGGTGGCTTCCTGGGCAGGTGTCAGGCTGACGTCCAGGTCACAGGCCTCCTTCGCAGGTGACCCCCGAGAGCCGAGCTCTCTGAATTCCAGCGGCCATGGCTGTCTGTCTGTCTGTCTGTCTATGCACCCTCAGAGTTTCACCAATAATCTTTCCTTAAGAGCACTGGATTTTTTTCTTGTCCTTTCTTTTTCTTTTTTTAAATTTGTTTGTTTTGTTGACTACAGTGATCCTAAAAGGAAATGGGGTGTGTGTGTGGTGTGTGTGGTGTGTGTGTGGTGTGTGTGTGTGTGGTGTGTGGTGTGTGTATGTGTGTGGTGTGTGTGTGGTGTGTGTGTGTGTGGTGTGTGTGGTGTGTGTGTGGTGTGTGTGTGGTGTGTGTGGTGTGTGTGTGTGGTGTGTGGTGTATGGTGTGTGTGTGGTGTGTGTGTGTGTGGTGTGTGTGTGGTGTGTGTGGTATGGTGTGTGGTGTGTGTGGTGTGTGGTGTGTGTGTGTGATTCCCGAGGTGGGGTGGTGGTGGGGATCAGGTGTGGATGGATGGAGGACTGTGTAGCCGGGCGTCCGTCCCTGGCTGGGTCAGCAGGTGAGCGCCCGCCGGCCTGTTGGAGTCTTTCATTGGCGTCCTGGGTTTTATTGGGAAGGAGGGGCTGACCCGCGCGCCCCCTCCCCCGCCGGCCCCCCATCCCCGCACGCCCCCTCCCCCGCCGACCCCCTCCCCCGCGCGCCCCCCCCCAGGGCTCCCCTCCTCAGCACTTGCATTTGTCCCCTGGCGCTGGCAGGCGATGGGTGCTTCAGACGTTCACTGGAAAACGTGGGGGGGGGGTGGCCACGGGAGTCCCCCGAGGGAGGTGAACCGAGGGGCCCGTCCCTCACCCAGGCGCCCCGTCCACAGCTTCCCCCCCCCGCCCCGCGCCCCGTGCGCTCTGTTCACAACAACATCCACCTGGCCGCGTCTCGCGTCCCGCCCTCCCCCCCCCCCCCCCCCCCCCCCCCCGGCGTCGGAACACCTGCTGAGCACACGCCGCCGCTCCAGCCTTCCGCTTCGACCTAGGATGGCGGCCTCCACGCCCTGGGTTGGCCATGCCCATTAGCCCTCTTTTGGAAGTCACTTCAAACAAATTCAGGTAGCATAGTCACATTTTTTTGGTCGGCTGTGGGGCTCGAACTCAAGGCCTCGATGGTGTCCCAGAGCTCTACCACTTTCAGCCACGGCTCGACTTCTGGTTTCCTATTGGCGTGTTGCCGATGAGGGTCTCGTGGCCTTTCCTGCCCAGGCTGGCTTTGAACCCAGATCTTCAGATCTCAGACTCCCGAGTAGCTGCGATCACAGACGTGAGCCACCAGCGCCTGGCGTTCACGTTCTTTTATAGACCTACGTAGTACTCCATTGCTTTATTCAGCGCTGTCCTGGTTTTGTGCATCTGGGTGGTTCCTGAGACTTGGAAAATCACAAATAACGCAAGTGTGAATTACCTGACTCACACGCACATTTACATCCATGCAAGCGGCATGCACACTTATTTAATTGTGTGTGTGTGTGTGTCACAGGAACCTTTGGCTACTCAGGCGCGGGCTACTCTGTTCCCTTCCCCTCGGAAACACAGCATCGTCTTTAACTAATGACTCCTATGTACCAAATGCTAACGGGGTCTTTACACGCAGAGCCGTGCACGGTGACGATACGTCCACGGGGTGGAACGGTGCTTCTAGCCGGGCAGGTGAAGCGCGCACGCGCCATTAGAAGCGTCCGGGAGAAGGCGGCGTCCCGCCGTGGCCGAACGGCTCGCTGGGCTTGGAGATGGCTCTGCGGTGGGGGCGCCGGGCTTGCTTTCCATCCCTACAAGAATCAATGCACTATTGGCTTCCATACCTCGACTTTCCAACCTCCCTATGCACTGGAAAATAGGCCCCTTGAGAGCCGGGGGCTGGGGCTCACGCCTGGCATCCCAGCCACTCGGGAGGCTGAGATCTGAGGACCGAGGTTCGAAGCCAGCCCGGGCAGGGAAGTCCGTGAGACTCTTCTCTCCAACGAACCACCAGAAAACCAGACGTGGAGCCGTGGCTCAAAGCGGTAGAGCGCCAGCCTTGAGCCAAAGAGCTCAGGGACAGCGCCCGGGCCCTGCGTTCGAGCCCCAGAACAAGCAAAAACAAAAACCCCGCACAGTGATAAACTTGTCCGATAAACACGGACGCACTTTGTGCACAGAGTGTTGAGAGTTTTCTGGTTCTGCTGCTAAATTCTTTGCTTCCTCCCCAACCCAGGTCTTTCTCCCAGAGCGCGGGGGTGGGTTGGTTGCCTTGCTGTGTTTCTCGTTGCTCACCTCGTGCTTCTCCTTGATGTCCGTTGGGGCGACTGTTTCCACTCTTCCTCTCTGCCAGCCCTTGCAAATTAATCTTCAATGCGGAATAATCAATGTCAGTGGTGACCCACTCTCGGCAGTCCATCCCGGATTCTCCGCCCAAGGCAACCTTTTCTAGCCGTTGTCGCACGACCTCAAATATACTAGGACATTTCATTTATGGGAGCCTTTGATCTTTGGCCTGTTGAATTTCGGACATCAACAGGTTTCCTTGCATTCCAGTGCGCTTCGTTGACCTCTGATAACTATGCACCCCGTAACGTCCTTGTGGCCGGGCTGAAATATTTCTTGCGTATATCCTCCACTTGCCTGTGAATGAGTGCATTCCTCTTTTTAATTATCACCTGCCACCTCTCCATTACCTATCAAATCGTCTATCGCATAGTTACCCTGTCTTTCTATAATCGATTCACATGCCTATATCCTACCAACCGTCTTCCTATCATCTATCACCTGTCAGTTATATATCGATGCACCTATCCGCTCACAGTTTCCTAAGTCTGGAAAACCGTTATGACTGTAGCTGGTTGAAGGCAGTTCGGCAATCTGGTAGCTGAAGGACGGTAGTACAGCTCGACACTGCTGATTTCAGACTAGCTGATTCCCGCGTGGAGGGAGGCGATGGTTGGGGCTCGCAGCTGTAAGTGGAGCAAGAGTGAGTTAAACACAGAGAGGAGCAGAGAACACCCAGGGCAGCGATTATTCATGAGGTATCAAATATGCATGAGACACCAGAGGCCCCGCGTGGCAGGATGAGTTAAATATACATGAGGCAGGCGAAACGCTCATTATTCCTGAAGTCTTAATCCAGTCACCCGTGGTTGACACCCAGTTTGGCCCTAACAGTTCTATGCCAAAAAAAAAATAACAACCCCAAACCCCAAAAGCCACACCCCCAAACCTTACACAAAACCCAGGGCTGTGCAGTAATTTGCACAGCTGCTCTATTAGCCAGGCACGCCTGCCTCTGCTTCTCAAGCAAAGCCAGGGTTCTGTCATTCGCCCAAGGCGTTTCCTGCGAGGGGGGGGACCCTGGCTTGAACTCCACCTCGCCGTCTGGTAACCAGATAATCCCGGGAGAAGGCAGAGAACGGTGGACCGAGAGGTACCAGAAATTCGGACTGAATACGCCTTCCAATGCAGAGGGACAGATGGACGGATGGACAGATGGATAGAGATAGATAGACAGATATGCCTTCCAATGCAGATGGATGGATGGACAGATAGACAGATGGATGGAGGGATGGAGAGATAGATAGACAGACAGACAGGCAGATATGCCTTCCAGTGCAGAGAGAGAGAGAGGCTAGATATAGACAGATGACAGACAGACAGCTACGTCTTCCAATGCATTTCTATCTGTACCTAAGTGTGCATGTGGACTCGTTCCCTTACTTCCTGTGTACATGCAGTGTACTTCCTCGGGTTTCTGCGTCTCCCTCGTCTGCATCGCTTTGCCTCGAAGCCTTTTCGCACACATGGCACAGGTGCTCGGAAGGGAAGCGGCAGGCGGGTTACCAGCGCTTGGATCTTCTCAGCACAGTCACTTTAATTTTCCAACACGAGTCATGTTTGTTAGCATGGGTTGGCATCGGTCCACGTAGAGCCAGACCATGCAAGCGAAACACAAATGAACGTCGGAGGGTTGAGAACACACACACGCACACACACACACACACACACGCCCACCAACCAGTGGTGGGTGCAGGGCGTGGAATGGGTGACTAGGTGTACCAGGGAAATGTGGGAGTCCGGAGACTGGTCGGCTGGTGCAGGTTAGTTCTAGTGACTTTTTGTAAACGTCCCCTTGGCACTGAGCGAGATGGGGGGCTATCCCTGAGGATTTTTGCTCCTGGCTAGCGCCCCACCATTTGAATCACAGCTCCACTTCTGGCTTTTTTTTTTTTTTTTCCTCCGGTGTTTTGTTGGAGAGTCTCATGGACTTTTCTGCCCAGGCTGGTTTTGAACAGAGATCCTCAGATCTCAGCCGGGATGACAGACGTGAACCACTGGTGCCTGGCTAGAACGGCGACACTGTGAAGATAACGGTTAAACGCACGCCGTGAAGTCGGGAGGCGTGGTTCTCAGGAACCGCTTCCTGGCCGGTAGCCTGTAGGTTTTCTGCTCCCTCCCCCTGGCCCGTGTTGTGTTTCAATTTTAGGGACCGTGCTAAGTAGTCGCACCTGCCTAAGGCAAGGCGATTTATTTCCACATCTTTCTCCACACAATTTTCTTTGAAGTGTAAACATCCCCCACAGGTAACAAAGATATTTGTGAGTGTAAGAAAGTTATCTGTACTACCTTAAGGAAATGTATTTCAGGATCCTACCTATCTACCCACCTACCTATCCATCTGTCTGTCTATCTATCTGTCCGTCCATCTGTCCATCCATCCATCTACCTATCGATCTCTCTCTCCTCTCTCTCTCTGATTTATCTGTGGGTTTCTAGTCAATAGATGGAGAGAAAGCCAAAAGGTCTCTTGCTTCTGGAGCCGCTTAGTCTATTCCAGTTCAAAGGACTGCACACACCATGACCTCGCATTTAGGAATATTGTGTTCTGAGCTCTCGGACTTCATTTTGACATATTGATTACTGACAACTAACAACATTAAGATCTGCAGACAGAAGACTATACCTGTCCTTTTATAGGAGACATCTATACCTAGAAAGGAAAAGCCTGCAGCTGGTAAAGAGACTTATTACATAATATCATCCCTAGGTTTTCAAGACTTTACCTGACTTCAACTGAGATGAAAGGGATGTTATTTAAATGTTTTTTTTTTTAATACGAGATGATCTTCTTCATTTTAAGGAAGGAGGTTATGCAACCTGAAGTTAAAACGCTCATTTTGGAATGTATTCTAAAGATGATTTCTCTGTGGTTTTCCCCGAGATAGACATAAGGCAAGCAGGCTAATAGATCTATTTCTATCTTCTTGCTAATCTGGTTTTTGTCTTAACAGAGTGCCCTAGTTTAGAACCACCAAAAAGAAAGAGAGAAATGTTTGTGCCTTTCCTTTGTATTTCCTCTTATTTTAGTAATCGGTGGTAAGTCGGAATGTTAGGTCCAGTGAGCATTGATTCTTAATTATAGTAGGATGTCTGGGTATTTTTTTAAAAGTATTCAGACTAATTGTCCCAATTCTAGAATGTTAGAACTAGGACAGACTCCATGAGATCTTTTCTTCAGTCATTTTCTTTTAATAGAAATTCATCCAATCTTATTACTCCACCAGTGAAATTGACAGTTCCAGTGACCCCCCCCCATAACAACAACAACAACAAAAATAGTATGAGTTGGAGTCATACAAACATAAAACTTGATAAAATTATCTATAATCATTCCAACTCTCATAGAGATTTTAGAAATTAATATCCATGGAAACCCCACTTGTGTATACTTTCTTACTCTTTTTTCTGATTAATGCAGTGAGCAGCCTTCTCTGAATTAATTTTCAAACACTTCATATTCAGAATGGACGACGCCTTGTTATTCTCAAGTTTTGCATCAGAACAACCTTCACAGGAAATTATAGGGATTGGAATCAGGCTCTAAAGGGGAAAGGCTGTTTGGAATATTTGAAAGTTTCCTTTAGAAAATAACATGCACAATAATCAGGTCTTTTATAAAGGATTATTTCTTGCTTCCCAGGAGAAATTATGCAAATCATCGAGGCCCTTGATGCTGGCTCTGTTTTAGGAAAGATAAACAGATGAAAATTCTTAGCCAAGGATTTTCTTTGAGTTGCATGAAAGTGAGGATTTTTTTCCTTCTCCTTACACCTGTTACCCAGGAATACTTCTCAATGTTATATAGTTACTGAAAACTATTAGATTAGCTCTTCCAGAAGATTCTGGAAGGATTCGCTTGCATCCTACAAACTGTGTTGACATGGAAAGCCCCGGCCCAGAGGAGTTTAGAAAGAGATTGAGAACAGACGGAAGATGCTCGGGACAGAGCCAGCGCAGACTTTGAGGACAAAATGGGATATGAATTTTTACTTGATACGTCGTGGATTGAGATGAATTTTTATTTATTCTCCAACACCCATTTTTATTTCCTCACTGAGTTCCAGACATGGAATCTTAACAATAACTATGTTTCAAAATGATAAATACAATCTTACTAGGCTGTTGCTTGATGTCTCAATAAAATTCAGCGATGGCTTTCAAGATACATTTTTTTTTAATGGGATGAAAGTATGGTATCAGTGGAACAGTGCCAGCCTTGAGTGCAAAAATAAGAATAATAAAACATATTAGTGGATAATGTGATGTTCCAGAATGCTTCCTACATTTAGCAATTCTTTATGATTGTTTTCATCTCAAAGCTCGGTGTTAGAGGCTCAGATCTGTAATCTTACCCACGGAGGGGGCCAACCTCGGAAGTATCACAGTTTGAGGCCAGCCCCGGGGGGGGGGGGGAGCAAAACTGTTTGAGAAACCCTGCCTCAAAATCAACCAGCAAAAAAGCAGGGCTGAGGGTTTGGCTAAGTGGTAAGGCACCAGCCCAGCAAGACGCCCGCGTTGAAATCTCCACGGCACCACAATTAAAAGAAAGAAAAGTTTAGACAAAAAACTTTTTTGCCAAAAAAAAAAATCCAAGCGTGTGTTACAGCATGCCAAGTGGGGAGGCGCGGTTCAGTTGGTAGAGGGTTAACTAGTGAGGGAAAGTAGAGGGTCCCGAGTTCGAGTTCCAGTCTCAGACCTGACAACGAAGAAAAAGCGAATATATCAAACATACATAAATATGTCCAGAAACAAAACAGAATCATTTTTTCCTCCTGCAAATTCTGTATCGATTGGTGAACTCGGGAACATTTCAGTAGAGATAATGAACACAAGTACTAATTGTCAGTTTCCAAAGGAAAAAGAAATGTATTTGGCTCAAAGCAAAACAGGGAGGGAAATCTTTGGTTGGCATCAGACAGCGTCTGCTTGCTACTGTATTTTTTTTCCCCTAGATCATATTTATGGAGTTTCCCTTTTTAGACATACTTGAAGAAGCCAACTTGAAAAATCAGGTTATCATCTTTCTTTTCTGGAAAGGACTATGATTATTCTCTGTGTGTGTGTGGGGGGGGGGAGGTGTCCATTAACAGCCTATAAGAACGCGGGGTCAAAGGGCTATGCCAAAAATGAAGTCAGAGCCCGGGTGCTGTCCCTCCACTCAAGGCTGGCGCTCTACCACTTGAACCACAGCTCCACTTGGGGATTTTTGATGGTCACTTGGAGATAAGATTCTCATAGATGTTCCTGCCCAGGCTGGTTTTGAACTCTGATCCTCCAATCTCAGGAACTGAGTAGCTAGGATTACAGGCGTGAGCCATAGACGCTGGGCTCAGAGAAGTTGGCAGAGCCAACGCACACCTGATTTCCAGTCCCAGGACTCTAGTGTGGTATTGTCACTTAGCACCATGTCTCTGGGACTCATGGGTGGCATCTTATCTATCTGTAATTCCTTGCTTCTTCTCTGTCCATTTTGTTGCTTGTGCGCGAATATTTGGGCTGCTTAGTTTTGGTATTATGAAGAGAGTTGTAATGAGGTATGTTGTTTTTTTTTAACAAGTCACGGACAGATTTTCCATTTAACTAATTGCCTTTAAATTGTATTACTTGATTAATATTTTGATCTTGAAGTGGTTCACTTCTGTCACAGCACAAATCATTTTTTTTGTTTTAATAAGGGAACAGAAGATTAAATAGAGAAATTAAATATGTTACTCTCAGTCGGAAAGCTTTGATAGCAGGCCAATTATACCAGAAGACCATACTTCAAGAAAGCATGGAATATTCCAAAGACAGGAACGCTTCAAAGATTTTATATACCTAGACACAAGTTCTTGTCCAATTCGGTTCAACGGTGTATTATTAAAACCGTAAGGTATCCGTTTGGACTCAAAATGTTTTAAATGCTCTTGATCAAAACTTTGCATCGCAATCACTCAAGGTCGCTGGGAGCGAGGGCAAATATTCTTCCTCGCTTTCTCCTCGTATCACAGGCTGCTTTTCATATGAAATCACCTAATCAGAGGTGAGAGGGGCAGCTCAGGGCCAACTTTTCTTGATCAGTTTGAATTAGGAAGGAGAGAGAATCAGGAACCATGCGGGGTGATGGATACACCTGGATTTTGTTTAGCTAGGAGGGAGGAAACCATATGGTTTGGGGGGGGGGGGAGGGATGAATTTATCAGGAGATCATCACTGTAAACAAAAACAACCTGGACTCAGAAAGACAGTATCCCATGTTGAATACTCTCCTATTTTGAATTTAGGAAAAAAAAAGAGAGAGAGAGAGAGACTTGACCATAAAAGGGAACGTTGGGAAGGAGAGAGAGATGACAACTTAATGGGATGAAAATACCCAGCATAGTTTTTTTTTGGCAGGCATGACAATGTCACAGTGAAAGCCTTTATTTTATACAATAAGCACACACAATAATAATAAAAATGAAATAGGCATAATAACGGATGGTAAGGGGAAAAAAGATGTGTGTGTGTGTGTGTGTGTGTGTGTGTGTACCCATATATCTTGTAAGCATGAACTCTGGGCCAAAAGCTTTGATGTCAGAGCTTCAATATGGCATCCAAAAATACCAGGAAGCCTTTAGACGTTATTTAAAAACACGATGATCTGCCATGAAAATATAAGCTATGCAATGAATAGCGGGGCGTCACCTAGAATGTACAGTATTGTGCAGGGACCTAACCAAAATGGTGCCATCCTGGTACGTGACTGAGGATTCCATCTCCATTACAGCAGAACAGCTAATGGAGGGACACCTTCTCTGCCTCTGCTCCTCCATTCCTGCTGCTCTTTCCTCTCCTTGCTCACTCTCTCCTCCTGTCCACTCTTCCCTCTCCTCCTTTCCTTTCTTACCTTTCTCTCTGCTGTCTCTCTCTGCTCTCTCCATCCTCCCTTTTCCTCCTTCCAAACACCATCTCTCTAGTCTTGCCTTGACCACTCTCATTTACAGCTTGGCTACACATACTTTATCCTTCATCTTGATCCTCTTCTTCAATATTTCTCTTTGTTGATAATCGTGTACTACGGTAAGTTCTACTTTATTTTTCTCCAATGCATGGCAAAAAAACCTTCAAATCTGGTGAAAAGAAGGGAGAGCAATTGTAAAACTCTATGGATTGAATTTTAATGAATTGCGTTTAATTAATTTCATGTTATAGTCAATAAGCATGCAAATGTTTTATATTAAGGAACGATTCTAATACTACCTTAATTAAGATGAATAAAATACACGGGAACCAGAAAATGATTTATGATTCTGGAGATGCTAATTTTTGTTTTTAAAATTTTAGCAAATCTTACGTGTACACTCATTGCTATTTTCTCAAAGACTTCAATGATAATCATGTTGCTTTATCCTTTTAATACAAGATGCATTTAATTTTATTCACACTATATTTTCTCTGGGCCTTTCTAATTAAAAGTAATTCATAAATGCTCCTGATAATTAATCATATCTTTGAACTCATTTTTTTGTTCTCTAAAGCAAGAACTAAAACGTGACAAAATTAAATTTCTCTTAGAATTCCTTCATCATTCGTGTGTGTGTGTGTGTGTGTGTGTGTGTGTGTGTGTGTGTGTTGAATTTCAGGAAAGGATTAAGACCAGTTCTATAGAAGTTACTCTATGCCAAAGTAACCTATACGATGAGGTGCAGGAAGAGTAACTAGACTGAAAGAACTTGCTAGAAAAATATCAGGAAATTAAATTTGAAGCAGTAATGAACTGTCTTTTAACTCTTGTCATTTTCAGTCACGCCCTGGACACCAGTTTCCCCTGCACCAGCCAGGATGGTGGGACATCACCAAGCTCCATGAATGGATTTGTTGTTCAGAATCATTTTTTTTTCTTTTGCTAAAATTGCACATCTATTTTACTTTCTGAAATAAAACTTGCAAGTCCCTTCTAAATCTCTCTAAACTTCTCGTCCCAGTCATCTCTCAAGGGCTGTAAACTGCAGCTTTAAAATATCACGCTCATATTTTAGGCAAGAAAAGCTGTGTTGTTATCAGAAAGCCTCAACTCCAAGGTCTATCTACTACAAAGCTATAATAAGAAAAGCAGTTTGGTACTGGCACAGGAAGAGGCTCAGAGATCCATGGAACAGAATAGAACACCCAGAAACAAACCCACACACTTACAGCTGTCTGATGTTTGACAAAGAAGCCAAAGCTATATTATCAGGGGGAAAAAGCCTGTTCAATAACTGGTGTTAAGAAAACTAGACATCCATTCATATAAACTTGTCACCACGCCCCAATATCAACCAAAGGGAATCAAAGACATTAATGTCAGACTGGAAACTTGGAAACTACTGCAAGACCGAGTAGCAGAAACACTAGAATTCAGAGGAAGAGGCGGGAAAACTTTTAGAGATCAGTCCCCAAGGGCACAGCAAATAGGAGAGAGACTTGACAAATGGGATTACATCAAAAGAAAAGGTTTCTGCACAGCAAAGGACAGAGTTACTAACTAGCCTAGTTACTAGCTAAACTGGAAAGACAACCAACAGATTGAAAGATCTTTACCAGCAATACATCTGACAAATGTCAAAATATTCAAGAAACTTAAAGAAATTACCACCCCCCCCACAGGAATAAACTAATTAATAAATGGGTGAAGGAGCTAAACAAAGACTTCTCAGAAGAAGAATGGCAAATAGACACATGAGGAGATGCAAATCAAAGCAACACTGAGATTCCACCTCACGCCAGTTCAACTGGACAACATCAAGAATATAGCAGCAACCAGCGCTGCTGGGGTGAGGGGAAAAAACAACCCTATTGCACTGTTGGGGGGAATGTAAACTGGTACAAGCACTCCAGAAGTCTGTCTAGACAGTCCCCCCACCCCAAAAGCTAACCACAGATCTTCCCTACGACCCAGCCATACCACTCCTGGGCATCCACCCAGAGTACCACCAGCCAGGAGACCGTGAAGACACCTGCACACCCATGTTCATTGCTGCACTACTCACAATAGCTAAGTGTGGAAAGAGCCCAGACGCCCTACAGTAGATGAATGGAGCCATCAAATATGTTGCCTACACACAATGGGATTTTACTCATCCATTAGAAAGAATAAGATTATGGCATTTGCAGGGAAATGGACGTGCCTGGAACAAATCATGCTAAGTGAGGTAAGCCAAGCTAAGAGAGAGACAGTCCATGTTTTCTCTCATATGAGACAACTAGATCTAAAATATTCAGTAGACACCGGGTAGAAAATGAACTACACAACTTGTGGGCAGGGACAGAGGGGGGAAGGGAAGGAAAAGGAGATACTATCCCCCCAAACTGTACCCATTTCCTGACTTGTGAAATGGTAACCCCTCTGTATAGCACCTTCATAACAATAAAATTATAAAAAAGAAAATACTGTGCTCCTTTACACACGCCACTTCCTTTAGGAGTTTGACATCTCGTATTAGCCTCTTAGCACCCTGTGTTTCTTGGCTCTTGTACGATGGAGCCAGGCGAAGAGACAGGATTGGAAATGTCTCCAAACCATTTCATTATTTACCATGCTGTCCCTCCGGTCTCCAAGTTCTCATTTCATTGCTTCAAAGTTACAGAAAAGTCTGTGAGGGGCTTCTCTCACCATCTCTTAGAAGCTCAGAATATGGAAAAACACACACAGGAAGAATCTCAATATCTGGTGATCTGCCTGACCGGTCCCTGTCATGACTTAGCTACTTGGCTAGATGTGAATTGAAACTCTCGATTTGGTCATTCTTCCCTTGTGGAAGATTATTTTCTGTTCCTCAGATGCAAGTCAAGTGAGATGGACATCTCATGATATAATAATTCCATTATTATGTCTCATTCCATATGGTGTAATGATTAACAATCTTTTCCCTTTAATGAGGGCATATCTTGTGGTTATGTCTTCTAACTGGCAGATAAATTTGCTGAGCCCAGGAAACTCTGTATATTTGTTTCTTCTGCTCCAATTCTGCAGAGAGCTGTGAACGGAGCCCCTCCGGCTATCCGGAAATGTGTGACTGTGGCACTCTTCTATTTTACATTGTCATCTAATTAGCAGGATTGACAAATACGCTCTGTGGGCACTGGCTACTCTCGGTTTTAGTGGAATTATTTGGAAGGTTAAGTTACATCATAAATGGCTGCTTTGCTGGCCACATCTCGAGACATCTTCATGCTGAATTTCAACCAAAGCAAGCCCCACAGACAGCAGGCAGGCTCTGCCGCTCTTTATACCCAAGGCAGCAGGCCCCCGCCCCTCTGCTCTGATTGGCTGAGCTCAGGTTCACAACCCTCTTGTGATTGGCTAGTTTGAAGAGGGTAAGATGCCTTTCCATAAGGAGACCCTTACAAGTCTCAGAAATGAGATTCACAGTACACAAACCATCTCGGAGCGCGTCCACAACCTTCTCTTTCTCTCTTCCCTCCCTCCCTCCCTCCCTCCCTCCCTCCCTCCCTCCCTCCCTCCCTCCCTCCCTCCCTCCCTCCCTCCCTCCCTTCCTCCCTTCCTTCCTTCCTTTTCTCTTTCTTTTAGTCAAACTCAGTACCTGATGTTTTTGTCCCTTGGCTAGTGCTCTACCTACCCCTTAGTTGCTTATATTAAATAAAACAACTCAGGCCATTGCTTGAAATGTAAGTGTGACCACTGAGTAAACAGTTTCAAAGCCTTTGGGGTTTTTCCCCCCTAATTAATAAAGGGTTTTGTTTCTTTTTCCTCGAAGTGATAAAGTTGCTTCATTTGACTCTCCATCTAAAATGTGACCCATTTAACGGACCTGTGATTCACATAAATGGGCTGTTGTAAGAATGCACGGTCACTTGTCAAAGAGACGATAACAGGCACTTTCTCAAGCGCCTTGTGCCTGCCTAGTAAGGGCCAGTCATGTCGCTAACAAATACATTTTTCCTGAAATCAGCAAGACACCCAGAATCTTGGGGGCCTCATAGCCTTCCTTCCTGACTGTATCTGCTTCAGTCTCTCTGCAGCCCAGAAGCATAGGACATGACTCTCAGAAACGTTAATTAACCCATGCGAAGACAAAAGTAAAGTAAAACATTACCACAACCAACCCGGAGACTCCATAAACACAGGAAGCAAGACTCATAAAGAGGATCCTAATGAATATTTTATATTTGCCGCCAAGTCTTAATGATCCCCGTTAATGAATAGAAGCAGGGTGGTAAATAAGCATAAAATCATTCACATTGGGTGTTGGGCTGGCATTTCTTGTAGCAAGCTAAGGTTTGCTGGTGTCTTATTAAGGACTTAGGAGCTAATTTGTAATCTCTGAAGCCACAATTTATAGCATCGGGGGAGATGCAGGAATATCTTGAAGGACAAGAAATCAATGTTATAAACTTAAAGTCTTGTTGTAAGTAATCTCTGTTGGGGGGGAATTGTCTAAATGGTACCCCTGGGCTAGGCAACCTTTTGTGCTGGTCAATAACAAGCTGTGTAAGTATACCTACCTAGTCTTATTTTTTCCATAAACAGATTATACACAGCTGTCCTTACCTTTGTTCCTGGCTATCATGGGCTTTTTACTTTTTTTTTTTTTTTTGCTACTAACATAAATGCAGTCTCCTTTAATGCTACTTGGTGTTATAACTTTATGCAGAAAAGCTCGAAGTTATTATATAATAACTTTGTCTTTAGAATCTATATTATATAACTTCTATTTTCCCAATCATTTCTCCCTAAAACTTCCTATTTTTTAAACATGAAAACCATGCACAAAAAAATGGTGATCTCTTTGTACTCTGTGTGTGTGTGTGTGTGTGTGTGTGTGTGAAAATGATTCCTACTTTTCGGGGGAGCAAAGGAAAGGGTATAGAAGGAGAGGGAAGGAAGAAGGGTAAACACACGCAGCCGTGCTATTCAGTAGACACTGGGTAGAAAATGAACTCGGCAACCTGTGGGCAGGGACAGGAGGAGAAACTGGGAGAAAGCAAAGGATGGGGTAACATTGTCCAAAAAAACCCAAAAACCAGTACTCATTACCTGACTTATGAAAGGGCAACACCTCTGTAACCTTCATCATAACAATAAAATTATATGTAAAAATAAAGGGTCCAGAAATCTTTACACCAAATTACTTTCCTTCCATCCTAAATCTCTCGCAGACCCTAAATGTGTCATTATCTTCAACACAGGTGACTCCATAGCCAGCACAGGTTGAGGTCTTGGGTCAGATTGTCAAGAACTTGCCACAATGTGTACCTGAGGGAACGCATTATTTTAAGGCCACCCAATAAACCCTCTGTTTTTCTGAAGCTGATGTAAACTGGGAGTTGGATGCTCTATGCCAGTGCTGGGCCTTGGACTCAGGGCCTGAGCACTGTCCCTGGCTTCTTCCCGCTCAAGGCTAGCACTCTGCCACTTGAGCCACAGCGCCACCTCTGGCCGTTTTCTATATATGTGGTGCTGGGGAATCGAACCCAGGGCCTCATGTATACGAGGCAAGCACTCTTGCCACTAGGCCATATTCCCAGCCCTGCGTTCTACTAACTTGAAAACAACAGAATTCTACGAACTTAAGAGTGACCAACCCTCTGTCTAGCTTCTAGATTTAAAAAGAAAAAAAAAAAAGCCAAAGAAAAAGGAACTGCTCCTCCACCTTATGGAGTAAAAATAAAGTCAGAGAGTGGAGACCAAGGAGAGGGAAGGTAAAATGGAAGGCTGCCGTCCTCAACGGGAGATTGTCTTAATAACGTAAGACTGAGTCATGCATTGTTAATGAAGTTAGTGCTTTAAATGACTATGTGAGCATGTGACGAGATCTGCTGTGACGGCCTACGTGGTTTTTGAAATTTCTTGAGCACGACGGTGGAGGTGTTATTACGTGCACACAGCTGTGGCGTGATGGGACCGTTTCACTGAGAAGCGTACTATGCTTCTTTTCATCCCAGAAAGGATGTCAGGAACGTGATTTGCTCATTCCTGTTATTTTTCGTTCATTTTAATCTGGTTTGTTTTTTTTTTTGTTTTTTTTTGTTTTGGTTTAAATCTAT
The DNA here is from genome assembly GCF_023159225.1 of Perognathus longimembris pacificus. Taxonomy (NCBI): domain Eukaryota; kingdom Metazoa; phylum Chordata; class Mammalia; order Rodentia; family Heteromyidae; genus Perognathus; species Perognathus longimembris. Next base: position 80,828 of record NW_025960724.1, on the reverse strand, counting down.
TTAGAATTTTTCCTCGTTACCTTCCCATTTCTTGGGACAAAGGGTCTGCAGTTGGAACGACCTGTCCACACCCACCCTTTTCCACTCATGGGAATGGATGAGCTACACATCCGGGATAGAACGGCGTCCTTACAATTCTACTTGCAGTGAGGGGGTGGCAGCACTCACGGAGAAATGCGTCTGTGAAAATTTCATTGGCCTGGATGAAAAAGGATGGCTGATTCTAGAAGACATGAAGTAGGGAATTTTGAAATAGGAGAGAAAATTGGTGTGCCTGGAATAGTATCTAAATGATGGGGCATTTTTCTCCGTCAAATCTCAGCGGCCGGACTCCATTTCTGTGCCCTTCTTACATTACTTAACTAAATGTGAAGCTTTCCTCAAATTGTGTGGGAGAGGAAGTGGAAAGACAGAAGATGCTGGAAGTTAACTGAATACCGGTTATTTCAGAGCTAGAGATGAAATAGAAACTCAGGTCGTTACTCAGGATCTATCTCCTCTGTCTCTGTCTCTCTCTGTCTCTCTCTGTCTCTCTCTCTCTCACACACACACACATGTGCGCACGCACACACACACACACGAAGCCACAGTAAAACCCAGAATTTTACAGTGTGTGAGGTGAGTACTGTTGAGTTCATAAATCTAAAAACAAACATAGCAGAATCTTAGCTTTCTGTCTGTTTCAAGCTGAAACTGTGGCCACTATCTTTAAATGACAGAAAGGACAAAAGAAATTTATTCCATCAAATCCACTGACCATTGTCACCCAAAGTTATTCTTTCATTGAAAGGTGTAAAATGACCATATTTTTTTCTAGTTAGAGAGTTAAGTTTACTAGCTAGGAATTCTCTCTTGTTAAAAAAAAGAAATGTTGGGTTTTATTCTATAAAATATGTAAAATACATTGAAACGCTAACACTGATCTTATGATTATTAGGATGAAGTGGCTCATTTCAAACATCTTTGAAAACATCTTGGTAATATGTCACGCCAATTTTTTTATAGTTAGCATAAAGCAGAGACTGTCCCCAATTTTTCATAGTGAACATGCAGAATTATGCACTTACCATTTCTTGCTTTGGGAAAGGAATCTCTACTATTAAATCCCAGAATTTTGATAGGTACAGGTAAACACGGGTTTGTAATATATGTGTCATATACAACATGTAATATATACAGTATAAAATATGTTACACATATAACTATATGCATTTAAACTTGATGCACCAAGCATATAATATATATATTGATATTGTATGTTATGCATACATTTTCTTTATTCCTGTAACTTGATGTTCCAGGGCTGATGAGGGAAACTATCTGGATGGATCTTTTCTGCCTGGGGATGGACGTGAATTGTTATGGACCTGCCTGTTTTAGGATGAAAGCGGGTACCTATCTTTGTCTAGCTGTTGTCTACTTTCTGAACCACCTCTGTCACCTAATGACACATTTCCTCCTGTCTCTGTAGACAAAACTGCATAACAAAAAACTCTTTCAGGACATCATGGTTTGGGTTCTAGGTGATCTTACATTTCCCTTTGTGTTGATTCATATAATTGGGGGGGGGGTTGATTTAAGTTGCTATGAAATGGTAGAAGTAGCTAAGTAATTAGGCCCTGCTGATTTGTAAGTTCATAAATATTACTTGTGTAGGCTAATGAATATGTATACACACATATACAACTTTTATGTGTATCGTTTTGCCATCTGCTCTTAGGTGACGTGCCAAGGTCGGCCCTGAATTCCCCATCTTCCGTGTGTGCCGAGCATTTGATGTGATTCACAGCACGGAGAACTGGGGTGTCCAGCTGGTGTGTAGAAGTTCATGAGCCGAGAGAGCAAAGTCTATGGGCCTGAGCCGATGACCCACTAACATGCTACCCAACAGCACTACATGGAAGGACAGGATAGAGGGAAAGCAAACCGCATACTGAAGGACTCACAAAGTTAAAAGCAAATTTATGTAAATTAACGCAAAGGCTTTGTAACACTCGTAGTTTTAGTGCCCAACGTTTGTGGAAACTTGAAAGCAAATGAAGGTCAGCAGTATGGTGGGTCCTCAAAAGACTAAACCTAGAACTACCCTATGACCCAGCAACCGCACTCCTGGACATTTACCCGAATGACCACATGCGAGAAAGCTACCAGCACAACCATGTCCATTGCCACGTTTATTACCCAGGTGCCCCTCAGCAGTTGAATGGAGCAAGAAAATACCTTCCATCAGAAAGAATGACATTGCCCCATTTGTAAGGAAATGGGAAGATTTGGGGGGGAAATTAACCGAAAGCAAATGAAGGCTAAGGGAGCTGATGAAAGAAGTTAAAAATCTCATGAGCGTAGTTTTAAGGCTATATATATGGCACAATATATATGTTACATTTTTGTTAATTTTCCTTGTTTGACTTATTATGCAGTCAATGGAAGTCCAATATAAATAAGGAATTTGGTAAACTTGGGATTTCGATCAGTATATGAAATATAGTAACTTACTTTTCACAGAGTGAAATTGCTGACAAGTGATTTAACTCTGTCCAGCTTTCCTATGAACATGTGTTTTTTTTTAAATATTTATACTTTTGTAGAATATTCTGACTGCTAATCCTGCAAATAAGTCAGCAAGGCAGGGAGAGAAAATCTACCGCGGAATTTGGGGAGAATTGTCAACTTTTCTCCATTGCTTTTGCACAAATGATGCTTAAGTGGCTTTCACCACATGTCTGTAGGAAGATGTTTTTCTGAAAGCTCTAGAAACTAACATCATCTCTGTAACGAGCCTGCACAGTGCAGACATTAGTGCCTTCCAACTGATTTTAAGAAAAATACATCAATACAAAAAAAAAAAGAGAGAGAGAGAAAGAAAACAACCCAAACCCACCTTCCTGTCTGCGATGGCTTTCTGTGATTGAAGCACTTAGGCTGCCTACAATGCTGTTGTATAACATTTCAGATATTTTAAGATTCTGGCGGAGGAAGAGCATAGGAAACAAGGCACAGGCCGCTCACCCCCGTTTTGCAAAGCAAATGTGGGTTTCAGAGCGAAGTTTGCAATGTTGTTTCCCTTTACATGGAAAAAAGAAGATGTTTGGCAACTTGTGCATTCTACGCAGGCTTGAAGAATGGTGCAGCTTGCTCGTACCCAATTAGAAATGATGTCTGCACATCAGACAGAAGAGATAACTGAAATCCTCTTGGTTTTCATTGGGAGCGGCTTGGGCGGGGCGTGTGATGGCGTGTGATGGTGCTCCCAGTCTCCTGACAGGTCCTCCCTGAGCACACACCGCTGTTCACATGATGGCTACTAATTCCCGATTTTCACGGATGACCGGGACCGGATGTGGCCGTCCTCTAGTGAGCTGAGCAGGTGGTTCTCAGCCAGCGCCGCCAGCGTGGCAGCAATGGTGTGGCTTCCACACGTACTCCAGAAAACGCCCAAGGGACGAGATCAGGGAGTTAGGCTCACCAAGCGCCAGGGGCTCCCGCCTGTCACCCTGGATCCTCCGCAGGCTGACATGTGAGGATCCTGGTTCAAAGCCAGCCTGGGCAGCAAAGTCCAGTTTTCTGGTGGCTCATTGGAGATAAGAGTCTCATGGACTTTCCTGCCCAGGCTGGCTTTGAACCAGGATCCTCAGATCTCAGCTTCGTGAGTAGCTAGGATGACAGGCGGAGCCACCAGCGCCCAGCTCATTTTGGGGGTATTTTTAAGCATACCAAAAAACCCCCAAAAAACCCAAACCCAAATGTTCCACTCCTGAAAACCAATTTGCCATAGAAGCACTGAAAACTTGGACCCGTGCTTGCATTTTAATCTCTATATAATGACAACATTTAAAAAAATATTGGCAGCTTCCCATGAAATTACTTTAAATTTGGATAAAATGTGTTTAAGTAACCTGCCAAGCATACAGCTTGCTCCAGAGTTGTTGAAACTCTGTCGACTGGCTTCTCCTTACACGATGGGAATATTACCATGCATTGTGGGGAACTGGTAAACAACCTCGCCATATTCTCAGTGAACTCAACCCGTCTTCCAGGTGTGGAATTCTCTAGCTCTCCACACCAGAAGCTGACTCCCATGCCTGAGGTGCGGGGGAAACTGGTGCTTTGAGATCTACCATGGAGCACACGAGTTGACTTTTCTAGGTTGATAAATATTTCATTTCTGTGATTGATTCTTGTTGCTTTATTCAATTTCCCTCCTCATCATGTTTGCTTGTAAAAGTTTAATGCTCTCATTTTCTCTGACCTACCAAATTAACCTTGTGCACACTGCACCACGGTTAGCTTCCTGAGTTCTTATTACAGTCAGCTTGGAATATATATATAATATATGTATACACTTTGCAATTCCTCGTGGCCCCTTGCATAGCTTGTATTGCCTCTGAGCCTCACTTATGATTCCTCACAACAGGTAGCAGAGATTAAGCTGCTCGCCTCACCCAGAGTAGGTGACGATTCTATTCTTTCAGCTCTTAACTCTGTCTCCATGTAATTTCTTTGCTGGTGGAATGCATATGATTGAGATATGGCTCTGAAGACACTGTGCGCAAATGGCGGTATTTCAGCTTGTTGACGGTCCATAACCCTAAACACAACTTAGCAAACATTCCAGCAACAGGTCTGGGTAAGTTTCCTTGGAGGAAGACAAGTTTACCATTGATGTGTGTGTGTGTGTGTGTGTGTGTGTGTGTGTGTGTGTGTCTGTATAAAATACACACCTATAAAGACAAGTTTACCATTTATATATATATACATACATAAATACATTACATATATATATGAAGACAAGTTCACCATTTATCTGTATCTATATATCTCTCCAAAAAAAAAAAAAAGACAAGAGTAGTGCTTTAACAATTCCCCCCAAATCTACCATCTGCTCGTTCAGACAGACCGAGGCTGGTGGGTCTTCCGTAAGCAAGTTCCTGAAGAGCTTTCTGTGAGAGCCAAGGTGGACGCCCGTCCTTCATGACCACCAGTGCCTCCCATAGTTCCTCTTCCCCCTCTTCTCCCTGATCAGACTCTGCCTCGAAAGAAACTGTTTCCATACGCACTCCATCTGCCAACTGGATCACACCTCTGCACGCGCCTGATTTGTTCCGTCCTTCTGTTCGTTCTCTCGCATCCACTACAAAAGGTGTCTAACACGTACTTCTTGGCCACGTGTGTGTTACGGGAAAAACAACTCAAGTTGTCACATTGTCCAACTCTTAGAGAGAAACACAGCGGTGACAACAGTGTTGAGTTGGTACAGAACCATAAAGGACAAGTAAGAACAAGAAAACAGCAGCCAGCGTCTCCACAGGAAGTCCAGCTGCTGCTCAGTAAACGTTCCTGAAGTTTCTAAAGAACTGGGTGAGAAGGGAGTGATTTCTTTCCCTGAGACCAGCACCGAGCCTTTTATCTCCTCACGATAACACACTTCAAATCATATTTGAGACACAGAAGGACCAACTTGTAGAAAACGCTCCATTTAATTTTTGACACCAAAGGTTAAACAGAAGCTTTTCCCCCATTCATTTTATACCCAGGAAAGAAAAAAAAAATCTCTAAATCCTCCACGGTGCAGAAAAGAAATTTTAAGTAGGTTATCTTCATTTGACTTGCAAAAGGAAATGTGCTTTCATCTTCAAACATTCTGGTATTCCAGGACACACACACACACACACACACACACACACACACACACACACACACCCCTCAGCATCTCACAAAGCAACGGGGCCACTGTCAGATCTTATAATTAACGATAGTTGCTTAGTCTCTAAAACAAAAATCCCCCTGAAAAATAATCTACATCCATCAGACCTTGGAAGCCTGCTCTGAGCCGTCCCCCAAGGGAGCAACAACACGAAGACACAGAGCACAATATTTAGAGAGCCAACCTTGTATCAAATATTCCGTGTGATAAAGATAAAGCTATCTATCTAGCCATCCATCACCGCCTACGAGAAGCTTCCTGAGCCCTTCCTCACCACTGACTAGACAGGCCAGTAAGATGAGCGGTTGTGAGTTTGTGTCCAAGTATTTAAAAGCCCACTGAAGGAGTGCTATTGGTTTGTTTCCCTGGCTTCTCGCGATGTGACAGAATAACTTACAACGTGTGCGTGCGTGGGACTGAATTTCACAATGTCATCTCAGGCGACGACTTCTCTTTTTTTTGAATATCCTGCTCGGGCCTGAGGTATCTTAGCTCTTGCTAGACGAGGCCGGCGCGGCGGCGTAGGAATCACCACTGCTGTTGAGCCCGCGTCCATTCGCCATCCTGGTACCCACGAGTCTCTCCCTTTGGGAAGTCGGAGGAGGGCGGATGGGGGGACCTTTGAGAGAGTGCTAGGAGAGGAAACAGCTCCTGAAATAAGAATGCAAAGACCGGGCAAATGCTGGGACGCACAGGTCACACCTTCGTCCAAGAACGATTCCAATCACGAAGTCCATTGACTGTTACGCCGTCACGGGAGGATCTCAGCTCGCGTTTGGCCGCTGTCAGCATTGCTTTCTTGCCTCGGTTATTTTATTTTTCATGCTCATGTATCAACCGATGGGAAAATATTGGCATCGCTGGCAGTCCCCTTATTAAAGCCCAGTGACACGCTCGTTAGGACTGAACGGATCTAATTAGTTGTCTGCAGATATGGACAGGAGTTTATTGGAAAACGCAATGACTTTTTCAGTTGTTGGGAGTGAAACTGTCTTTTGACAATTAATAGTCAGGATTATAAAATGTTATTATGAGTTTCATTACCCTTTTGGACATGTTTCCTGGATAATTGAGCCAGACCGAATGCCAAAGTATTTATAAACACCTAATTACTATGGTGGACAAGGTAGGGATTGAATCTTGACCCGGCTTCAAGCAAACAAACCAAAACACCCACCAAAAATAACAATAGAGCTGCTCCTGAATTTTTGGCATAGCCAAGTTTCTTGTGCTTTAGTTCTGTGTAAATAACGGATGTAACCAATACTGAAGAAAACCACTTAACCTTGTCTATATACACGTCTCTATTCCTGTCCCCTTTGAATAACTCGGGAGTTATTCCAGAGGAGACCTTGCACAACCGCTGATTTACCAATCTTTCAAGGAATAATTTTGAAGTGTATTCGGTCATTTTTCTCTCCCACCCTGCCTATGCTTATGAAGGTAGTTCTTTACAAAAATCTAGGGCAAGAAATGTAACAATCTTAGGAGAATTCAACATCTCTCTTGCCTTTTGGACTGTAACAAATCAGCCCTGAATTTACTGGCTTAAGGCAAACATCCCTGTTTTATGATTTCTTAGGATTTTTGGCTGCGTTGTGGCAGCTAGCCAGATACCTGTCACATGCCCCCCCAAATTGTTTTTCATTATGTGAGATAAGGAATTTGTTAGCATTCAAACATGTGTAGTAATACTAAAAGTAAGAGCGCTAATGTTTGCTAAATGATGCTTTTCTTCCTATCTTTCTGTCAAGGCTTCACATGAATTGCAATGGACTAATGAGGTAGAGTCTAGAATATTATGTATATTCTTCTAAGTTTGCCCTCTGCTACGGAATGTCTGGGCTTTTATTAACTGAGGGACTTCTGGTTGCTGGTGGCTCCCGTCTGTCACCCCAGCTACTCAGGAGGCTGAGAGCTGAGGATCCTGGTTCAAAGCCAGCCTGGGCAGGAAAGTCCATGAGACGCTTATCTCCAATGAACCACCCAGAAAACTAGAAGTGGAGCTGTGGCTCCAAGTGGTAGAGCCGTTAGCCTTGAGCAGAAGAGCTCAGGCACAATGCCCAGGCCCAGAGTTCAAGCCCCACAACCCCCAAATCTAAAACAAAACAAAACAAAACAAAACCCTAAAAGGACTAAGCCTGCACTTCAAACAGAAATATTCACCACGGCAGCGTAAAGATTTCGAAGTCATAGTAGGAATACTACATGGAAGGAAAGAGAACGGGGAATGTCGCAAGCCAAGCTCTGTCAACGACTATTTTGTCTTAGAAACAGTGAGCTTGCTTCACCACGCAGCCTGTGCCCTACGAAGGCCAAAGACCATGCCGAGAAAGAGCTGGAACTACTAGATGAAGACTTTCTTTGTTATGGTTGCATATTTTTGCAGAGTGGGGGGGAAGGAGAAGGGAGAGAGAGGGAGGGAGAGGAGTCCCCAGTGTCTGTCAGGTGAGGAGGTGGTAACATTCCAAGGGTGGGATGAATTCCACGACGTCAGGTTCCAGAACTCACCCTTGCCCTCCTAACACGGAGACACCCCTCTCGCCTGACACCAAGGATCAGAGGAGACCAGCCACGCCACGCGCTAAGACCCTGGGCGCCTTCTGCACCCATGAGGCCGTGGGCAAATACGGATCGAATACTAACAAGCCTTAAACCCCGTGTTTGATTGCACCGCCTGGGTCTTCCCAGGCTGTAGATTGATGGCGGAGAAAGCTGCACAGCAATGAGCACCTGCGCAAGGCCACGGAACTGGGTTTACATGGATAACGTGGCCCATCGCTTTTTCGGTGGAGAGTATTCTCCTGCAAGGAAGGGTGGCATATTTTGAGGCAGAGCCGAGACTCCCCCGTCTGAGCTGGTGTTTACAAACCATGTCAGAACTTTCCCATAATGATTTCTTTAGCAGCAATCTTAGGGGTATTAATTTAAAAATAACCATTAGAGTGAGCATTAAAAGCCTAAATAACGTTTTTAGACACATAATTGCAGATGTAATTGGACCTGTCAGCTTACTAATGTTTGTAATTAAAAGAGGAATGCTTCAAATAAAAGACACTTTAACACCAAGCCTAACTCTAAATAACGCAAACATTTTCTAAACGTTCCAAATCAAAAGTCAGGAAGCTAGAAAAGTACAAACAAGCGCGGAAACGATTCACAACCCAGCTCGCTGCTTGTCTGGGGGTGGGTTTGATTTGCAGAGCTCTTCTGTTTGAAAGGAAAGAAGCCCTGTAGCATCCGAAATCTAAACAGAGCTCTACTTCAAGAATCCGCCGATTTAAAAATCAAGGACTGTAAGGGCTTCATTCCTCCATCTTTCCCACTCGGGCTAGTCTGTTTCCCTCGGTACATGGAGGGTACTTTGCCTTCACCAAGCGGACTTCAGCATAATGCTCACTGTTGGAAATGAGAATTACCCCCACCAGATTATCTTCATATATAATAGATCACAAATATGACATAGGCCTGCCTGTGTGTGTGCACACATGTAGGTGCTGCATCAATGTGCGTGCGTGTGTGCGTGTGTGCGTGCGTGCGTGTGTGCGTGTGCCTGGGCATGGTGGGCCTGTGTGTCTGCTTTTTCTCAAGTTGCGATTCTAGGTCTACCCAGCCGTGTTGGGGTTCACCGTCACAAGAGCACAGAATTGAGTTGCGTGGCCTCTCTCTGGGCCCGCGCACACCTCTGACACCGAGAGCCGCGCCGCGTGACAGAACGGGGGTTTCTAGTGATCGCTCACGCCTGCGAACCGTCTCTCGGCACTCGGCTTCCAGGTCAAAGGTTAAGATTCTACTGAGTATCCCTTCGTTCCAAGGTAAATATTATGCAAATGCCACTTGGCGGTGGCTCTGAGAATTCAGCAGGCAATTTAATGTGTCAGAGACCCATCCTCGCCCTTCTTTCAAGCTTGGGCAAATGCAATTTAATGAAGAGGCCAGATGGGCTTCCTTGAGCCATTTATCAGGTTATAAAATCCTAGCGTCCTATAAATGTCTGCCTCCCAAACGCACACAGTGCGGTTGTTATTATTTTCTACAATATTATCACCTCGCAATTTAGATGAAGTGCCTGTGTGAAGAATAGCTTTTTTTTTTTATTAAAAACGATAAATAGGCCTCTTCTTGACACGATAGGATAGAAAGCCAGTGGCGCGGGGGGTTGTTTGGCTAGTTCCTCCGAACGAAACTTTATTAGAGATTAGATAAGAAATTCTAACTTTTTTTTTTTTTTAAATAAAGGAAAGACGTGATTTCCTTACAGAACGCTATTTGCCCTAAGACAGCTCCACGGGCTGCAAGTGGCTGTTGTTTTTCTAGAAGTACCGCGGGAGAAGGACACGGGGGTTTCCTCAAGGCTTAGTTTCCTTCTCCGAGTGTCGGGTTTATAGATCATCTCTCTGCCAATTTCCCCGCGATAGCCAGGGAGAAGTGGCTGTGTTTTCCTTCCTTTCCAATTACCTCTCCTCCTTATCTTTCCACCGCTCCATCCGCCCGCCCATCCGTCTTTTGGATGACTTGTCATTTGAATGGCTAAACAGTACCACACGGGCACCTTCCCCTTGGAAAATATGTTGGGGTTTTTTTTTTTTTCAATTACACGTGTTGGTGTGAGGCTGAAAAACCCTTGAAAAATGTTCACGAGGCCCACGGTTTCACAGAATGCAGGCAGACATGGAGAACCCGTCTCCGTGTGGCTGAAGCAACACTGTCACTGTCATCATACAAGAGACCCTGACGCTGAAGATCAAGGCTGCTCAGGCCTGTCGACATTCTTATTTTATTATTATTATTATTATTATTATTATTATTTTTGGCCAGTCCTGGGCCTTGGACTCAGGGCCTGAGCACTGTCCCTGGCTTCTTCCCGCTCAAGGCTAGCACTCTGCCACTTGAGCCACAGCGCCGCTTCTGGCCGTTTTCTGTCTATGTGGTGCTGGGGAATCGAACCTAGGGCCTCGTGTATCCGAGGCAGGCACTCTTGCCACTAGGCTATATCCCCAGCCCTTATTTGATTATTTTTGATCAATCTATACTTATATTTATGTATATATAACATATATATTTATATATATATAGCAATCTAAACTGGATCGAAGTTGCTATCTCTTGGCAGAACAAAGGAATGAGGGAGACGCTATGAATCGATAGTAGAAAAGCATGAACAAGCGTGAGGTGGTGTGGGGGGGGGGAGGAAGATAAATTTCATGAAATGGAATGTGGTAAGAACAGTGCAAAGTTTAAACTCAATATTTCAGAATACATGAGCCGCACAAAGTCAGGGCAGGACATCGTTTCTTATTGGTCAACAAGTGAGGAGAAAACAAACAAACTCAAGGGCCATCGTTTGAAAACAAAGTGTCTTCCCACCTTCTTAGTCAGTGACAGGACACAAGGACAGGACATTTTATTATGTACAGGCTCTCTTGCGGCAAAACGAAGTAACTGAATCAAAAATAATTATTCACGAATCTAAGTATTTTGTATTTTGTTCCACCTGGTCTCACGGTAGACTTTTGAAGCCACATGAACCATCTTAGCACTGTAAAGGAAAGGCCGTCATTTGAAAATAGGTATAAAAATATGTCCTTTGATAGGTGTTTCAGTATTTCTGGTTCACAAAGCGACTATTCTGCTTTTGCGTGTGAAAGATCATACGTGAAATTCAAGGTCTGAGCTCTGACTTCAGTTTTCCCGACTTCAATTTTTTTTCCTTCCTGCAATAGTTAGTAAGTACTCTGTACATGTTGGGGCAACAAATGCTACTTTCCAATTGTAATTATTGCCACTTTAATATTGTAGACTAATGTGTCGGCACCTCAGTTTTTCTCATGTGTTTTGGCCAAGATTTAAAAAAAAAACAAAAACAAAAAAACAAGCAGAGGTAGAAGAGAGACAGAAAAAAAATATTTCTGTAACCAAGGAGCGAATCATTTTTATTATTATGTAAAGATTCTCTTACCAGCAGGTAGGTAGTTGAGTAAGAACCACAGAAAAATAACTGCGCTTGGCCCCCACATATACTTCCCAACAAGAGAACTTAAAAACAATTCACGTACAAACAACCTCTTCCTTGCCTAGCTCCTCACCCAACACCCTCAGCGAGAACATACGCATGTCATTCTGGAATAAGTTCCCTTAGCACTAATCAAAGACCCGAAACACAAAGCCCCAAACCACCCTGCTCTCCAGTGGACTCGGGTCCGTCCTGCCGCTTGCTTCGCTTGGTAAATGGCCATGCCTCCTTCCTCGTTAGGGTTCATTTAGAAGAACGGGGCGTGTGATGGCCGCTCCTCTCTGGAAGGCTGCTCACGTGCGAGAATCATTTACACGCGGTGCAGCCAACGCCTAAAACAAATGGTTTTAGATCACTTTATCACTCCAACCTATTTGTCAAACGGCTACGCTGCTGTCTGTGAGATCCCCAACTTGGGGACAAAACTGTGTTTAAACAAACAAGGGTCTGCTTGACTGCGCTGCGGTTCAGAGGAAGAGAACTGAACGGATGCTAGGCAGAGACGCACTGGGAAGTTCACACCTAGGCTTGCTTGCACCCCACCGACGTAAAATCATGTCCCATTGGATAGGATGGGACTGGGTGGTAGACGGTATTACTTTCCTCAAGCTTAAGGGAAAAATCCACCTTACTTCATAAAGTTACGATATATATATATATATATATATATATATAATTTTTTTTTGCCTCCCTGTATCTTACCGAACCTATCGTAGGCCAAGGTTAGTTAATTGCCATGCTAAAAAAAAAAAAAATGACAGTGAAAATGTATCCACACCGTTATCTGCTGCGGGCTTCTGAGTCTACTCCTTTACCATCAGCCGTTATTTTTAATTAATCGGAAATGATTCCCATGAAAACTCCATAGCGACACTTTTCTTACCAGGAACCACCTCTCCCCCCCATTGACTGGAGCATATTATTTGGAAAGAGAGGTAGTGGTATTCCGGAGATAGTTAAGCCTTCTAGTAAATTCTAAGCCAGCGGTTTTAATTCTCCTCGCTCTATCCTATTGAATAGGAACTCACAGCATTCGGGGGGAAAAAAATGGTACCCACTTCATGATCTCCTGTCTCATCACTTTCTCCTTCCATCACACCCCTTTTTATGGTCTTGATTATGTCTATTATACTTTCCCTTCTAAGAGAAAAATAGCAAGTGATGGAAAAGAGTACTTCCATTAAAAAAAAAATACATACAGAAGCATTCCGTGAAAGACAGTAAGGAAGAGAGTTGGGGGGATGGGGGAACCAAGAAGAAAGAAAACTAGAGAACAGCTGCGTTTTCATTATTATTCTAATGTATTCTTCCTGTTTCTCCTTTAGAGAGTCTCCGGTACCCATCACTGGCTCTACAAACGTGTTTTCTTGCAGTGCTCTCCCCATTCTTGCTAACTCAGACTGAAAGGGAAGAGAAGGTGATCTCTTTCCTCAAGGACGGGGAGAATTTAAATAGCCTGATGTCTTCTCTCTATGATTGCCCAAGGGTTTTTTTTTTTTTTTTTTTTTTTTTTTTTTTTTTTAATGTGAGGGGTATCAGCATCCTTCTCTGAAACTAACAGCTATTGAGCAACTTTTATAATTAAAGTGTTAATTAGAGCTAGAGAAGTAGCGATGCAATCACGATTAAAAAATTTGTAGGAAATTTATAAAATAAACATTTAAAAATGAGCTCCACTGCTGAATTCAGTATGTGATCTAATTTAGATAAAGGTTTACTCCTTGATAACATCGTGGGACATAATGATTAGAAGGTGTCTAACACCGTCTTTATGACCTTGACGTTTATGGAGATCATTTTTTTTTTCCGTGAAGACTCAAAATTACAACAGAATTCATAACATGAACGTAAACACAATGACCATTGCTTATAACTGGATGGACCAACATCTTTAGTCCTTAAAAAATGTGACACTATTTGCAATCCTAAATACTATGGTCTGTATAGAATTTTATATGTTCCTGTATGTTTTTCCAAAAAAATTTTAAAACAATCTTTTACGACATAGTGAATCAGCTTGAGTTGTGTTCATAATATTTAAGTATTGAAACAAAGAAGAAACCAAGTTAAAAGTCTTATTTTTTCTTCTTCTTTATTATATAGGATGCAGATCCTGGGGCTTGAACTCAGGGCCTAGGTGCTGTTCTTGAGTGGTTTTGTTCAAGGCAGGTGCTCTACCACTTGAACCACAGCTCCGAATCTGTGTGTGTGTGTATGTGTGTGTGTGTGTGTGTGTGTGTGTGTGTGTCTGTCTGTCTGTCTGTCTGTCTCTTTTTGAGTAGTTAATCAGAGAGGAGGATCTCGCGGCCTTTCCTGCCTTCCAACAGCGATCCTCAGATCTCAGCCTCCTGAGTAGCTAGGATGCCAGGCGGGAGACACCAGCGCCCAGCTTTTTTTCCCTTTAGGATCAAGGGGGTTTTGTTGTTTACTTTTACCACAGTCAGATACATTTATTTCAAAGCGCATTATGCAATAGGAGTCGAGCTATGTAGTCTAAGGGTGTGTGGGGCGGGCTTGGGAAAGATGGAGGGGAATGAAGGAAGAATGACCCGGAATTATAAACGAATTCAGAACTGTAAACTAACTCAACAGAACTGGACGGTGCAAACATCACTCTGGGGGAGGGGGAGATGATGATTTTAAGTCAACAGCAAATTGTCTGAAAAGAAATCACGACAGAATTCTAGTTATGATAGCTGTAAAAATATAAATAAAATAAACAAAAAAAAATCCCCTAGGAATAAATTTATCCGAAGGAGGCCATTGAGCTCTATAATAAAAACAAGGACATTGATAAGACACATGGAAGAGGACTGAAAAGATGGGCAGGAAGATACTAGTATTTATGGATGGGAAAACTCAGGAGAGTGAAAGTGTCTGGAGCAATCAATGCAGACGACAGACTCAAGGCTTTCTCCATTAAACTGCCCATCGAATGCTTCACGGACTTAGTTCTGTGAATCCGAACATTCCCGTCAAACCAACACAACCCCAAAGTAGCCACTGACATACTGAGAAAGAGGAAGATAATAAATCATGAGAGGTGATATATATATATATATATATATATATATATATATAATACGTATACATATATATGTCTATATGGCTGTTTTTCTTCTTTCTTGGTTCCAAGTCAATTAAAAGCACGCCAAGCTTCCCAGGGCCCTGTGTAGCAATAACCCAGTTCTTCCTTTAATCCAATTTCAAGGGGTGTTCCTGCGGCTGACAGTAATACAGCCCTCGTGATGACCAATTAGGTATTCCACATAAAATCCACAGCTGCTCCGCCGGAGAAAATGATGACTGTAACAGCTGGTTGTGTGCTGATAAGGTTATCAAACAGGAAACTAAATCTTGGAAATCAGTATCTCATGATTCCAGCCTTCTGCAGCTTGCACGCGGCTGGCTATTTCGTTCAGGACACTGGCAGAATGAGTCAGCTTAAAGCTCAAAAAAACCCAAACTACAGAATTCGTGTCGTGGACGTGGCCGGCAAAGCTGTCACTCAGGGACGCACCGAGCTCCTCACGCTTCCTCCCCAGTACTTCATCAGCCAGGAATGGATTAAGATGACGGGCTGGGACCCGTTCATCGAAAAGCCCCACACAAGATGGGCGAGAGTAGACGAATCCGTCCGTGAAGATGTCATCCACGTGAACGCACGCATTAGGCAGGGACGTACACAGCGTGTTAGTTTTATCCCTCTCGGGAAATCTTTTTAATGTAGTTCAGGAGAAAGCCGGGCCACGGAGAAAGGGTGAAATTAGTTTCTCAATAAAATATCGTGAAGGAAGGAAAAAAAAAGGGATACATTCATATGATGACTCTACAAAATGAGAACATGGTTACCAGAACATAGACACTAACATAGGCTGATGTTTTTTGGAGCGAAGGCAATGCTTTCAGCAAAGCAGAGCACTGGAGGAGGAGTCTGGAGAAAGGAAGTTCTGGCCGGATATTCACGAGACGGTAGCTCTGAATTCCTACGCTACTTAACTACTTAACTATTCAACAACTATCAAACATGGAGAGCTCATTCATTATCAACTGAAATGCAAATATATATATTTATTTAATGTACACATTTATATAAACACATATAATTTAAAACCTTGTAAGATAAATACATTATTTCTATAAATATATAAATTGTTTCTATAAGTATATAAAGGTTATGCATATAAATATATATTTATCAAGTACATATACATATAATTAATTTGCCACCATTTCTGTGTATTTTTACATCTCCTTGCCTTCTGCCTGTTTTTGTTACTCTCAAAGTTACCACTTGGGGGCGCCAGGCAAAGTTTCTGAGTTTATTCTGAATTTCAGTGGTTCCTGGGCTGCTTCTGAATAGGTTGAGCACTGAGAATCTCAGTGATTGAGTTGAAAATAAAGCTTGTTATTATTATTTTTTTGGTAAAGAAAGGAGACCAGTCTTTTTTTTTTTTTTCTTTTTGGCCAGGACAGGCATAGGAAGCTGGAAGGTTTTCTCGGAGTCCTGACTGAGATTTCTCCTTTCAGAGAGGGCTATGTGCGCGTATTATTTCATTTAAAAAAATGAAGTGATTTGTCCTGCATACTCTCGTGATGACTGCAAGCTCCGAAGGTAGTTAAGGTGATTTTTTTTTTTGGGGGGGGACAGGTTTTTCCCATTCTCTCTTCCTTTGTGTCTTGCTTAGTGAAAATACTCCGCTAATGATGATAAACCATCAATGGCAGCGCCAGACGCAGACTCGGGAGCAGATGGTGAGACCCAAGCTGTCAGGAAACACCAGTGCCTTTCATACCATCCTTATTTCATTTTATATTTCTTCCAACCCAAGAGGAATAGGTTTACAAGGAACCCATCTCCTTCCAAATCTCCAAAAGAATAAAGATGGTTTTTTTTTTTTTTTTTTGTCTTTAGTAAAGATGGACCGTAAGAGGTTATGTACAAAAGGGGGGAGAAAAAAAACCACACAAAAAAGAGGATAAAATGCAGATAAGACAGTGGGCCATCTACATAGGAGGTTAATAAATCATAGTAAAAAGCATCCCGGTTTCATTGTCACCAGACATGCTGATGAGCAGAAACGTTTCCTTCGAATCCACTGGAAAGGGAGGGATGGTAACAGTGAGTGACATTTAGGGGGACAAATGTATGCAGGCATCTTCGTTGTGAATATTTGACTGTGTCCTCACAGTCTTAGCTTTATTCACAATGGCCAAGGGTCTTGAATATGCAGGGTTTGTTTTTTGTTTTTTCCAAGAATGAAAATACTTGCTATTAACTTAGGTCATTTTTATAATACCAATGGTGAAGGGAAATTATAAATATATATAGAGAGATAGATAGATAGATGTGGATGTATATATTCTTTTTAATCACCTTCCTGAGGGTCGCATTGCATAGCATACTCTCCTAGGTATAAATTCAAAATAAGAGTTTGGAGAATTCCATTAAGTAGCTTGTCTCCTCTCCCTTCTCACATGAAAACCTGGTGCTAAACTAACTAAAGTGGCCTAAAAACAGTTCCATGCATGAACACAAAGCAGGCAAATAACAAAACCACGTCACACAAGCACAGCAAGAGAAGTCAGGGGCACACAAGCTTTGCAGGAGGTACCCCAATGTTACCCCAATGTGTTCCCTCTCCCTCTCTCTCTCTCATCTGCCTCTCCTCTCTCTCTTTCATCCCAGCTCTAGGGGTTGAACTTGGGCTCTCTCCTGTGCTTTCCCAGCAGGCCGTGATTCATGCAAATAAACATGGGAATGTCAGGGTGAGCTATGACTTCGACTCCCTTAATAGAGTAGTGACTTCCAGCACAGCCCTCGCTTCAAGATACTACATTTTACCTTGCGTTATTTTCCTTAGAAAACGGATGATGTGATAAATTTACCTCTTTGTACGGGGAAGGAATCAATTTTCCTAGTTCCCCTGTTTTAATAGCCCTGTACAGGACCTCAAAAGCAACAACATAAATACGACACGCTCGATACCTGCTTGAAATATGAAGTCAATATGTTTAATAGGAACACGGCTCCCTCATCAACAACCGGATAGCGCTGAGGTTCCAAAGAAATGCCCACACATAGAGAAAGCTCAAAACCCCTCCTGCCACGAAGAGAACTTCACATCCTAACAAGTACTTGGAAACTCATTTTCTGCTGAAAGTCTTGACTCCCAGGCCTCCAAAGGTTAACAGAAAGTAGGCTCAAGGCTGGGCCTCCAGGCCGCCATTTTGTGTGTGTGGTGTTTTTCCCCCCACTCTGAGTCATTCTTTGCAGTCATCTTAGCATCTAGAAAGGTCGGGACTGATCGCTAAACATCTTGTGAGAACAATCAAAGCTAGTTCCCAACAAAGGCACATTTGCTATCACCGACTGTCATGAACATCGGAGAAACCAGACTGACCCCGCCCCACAGCTGTTTAACAGCCAAGCCTGCCCCAGTTATACCTGAAGCTCCTGGCTGTTCTTTGCCTCTTCCTGTGGTTGCTGAGTTGTGTACGTCCCTTCTCTGTCATTCTCCACTGCTCACCTTAGGAGGGAAAGTAGCCAGACCTGACATGTTGGAATCCCTAGGGCTGGACCATAGGCCTGGAACTCCCGCCTACAATATAAATGTACTAACTAAATAACGATAGAGAGGTATACAGGTGGATCATGAAGGATGGATAGATGGATAGATTTTCAAGTGAATGGATGAATACAGGAGTAGATGGGTGGATGGACAGATGAACTGAGAGATGGGTAGATGGTTAGGTGATAGATTATAGACAGAACATTGATAGGGCACATAGGTAGACAGATGTTTGATAGGATAGAGAGGTAATGACAGATAGCTGAAGGATAGATGAGTGGATGGATAGATTGATGCATGGAGAAATGGATGCATGAGGGGATGGATGGGTGGGTGATGGGTGGATGGATGGATGGATGGACAGATGAATGGGTGAATGGATGGATAGTTGATGGATTAGACCCATAAGATAGATAGAATGATAGGTGAAGGATGGGTAGATGGATATATGAATGGAGACGTGAGTGGATGGATGCATAGATGAACTGACAGATGAATGCATGGATGGGTAGGTCAGACAGATAGGCAGGCAGGCAGATAACAGGTGGACAAACAGATGGACAGACGGATGGACGGATGGATAGAGAGATAGAAGCTTCCCAGGATGAAGCTAGTATAATTTAGAGAAGCAATGTTCAACAAGTTTGACATGCTATATCTGAACCTAAGGCTATGGCTTAGACATTGGCTGAGACACACTGGTAACCGACTCGTCACCCAGTTTTGACAGGCGTGTAAATCCAAGGAGCAGCTCAAATCACCTGCAGGGTGAACTGTCCAGGCCCTGGGCACTGGGGAAAGGGCTCCCCACTGTCCCTCAGTGGCGGGGGGGTGGGTGGAATCTCCTGTGTCACCCGCCCTCCAGGGCCCTGGTTTCATTGCTCATTGGGACGGCTGACCGATGGATGGGCAACAATTCATTTCGCCCAGTTTCTTTCAGCCGACGCAGAACTGCTTTCCATGAACGACCTACTTAAAGCCGATCGTAAAATAAATATGTATGAAGCAATTTCAATCCCATGGTAATACCTAAAAAAAATAATATTTTTTGGTAATAGAATCCACGACGTTTTTCTTTAATAAAACTCAGCAAAAAAAAAAAAAAAAAGATAACCTTGAAAGCCTCTCTCCTCTTTGTACGACTCCTGCATAATTTTTGAATTAAAGTCCTGGGGTTTAATAGTATTTTTTTTTCTTTACAGTTTATCATTAATCATAATCATTTCTCCATTTCTCTGCTTCATGAATTTAAATGCCATGTTGGCAATTGTTGTTTATCTTCTCCCAAAATCTAGTTTACTTTTTTTTCATTAGCAAGTGCACATTTTTTGTGAATAACAATACAAATTTAATTGCTCAGCAACCCAGGGCTGAAATCAAGTAAGTTATCAAGTTGAAATGAAGCTTGAGCTTATTGATAAGCTATTGTGTATGTAGGCATGTCTGTAGGATATTCTGAAATCACTTTTGAATAAATGTACTCAAATTCTCGCTCTACAGTAGCACAAGAGAAAGGATAGTTCAATTCTCAAATCACATTGCAACAACTTGCCATGCTGATTTCAATAATTGGCAGATACACTAAAAAAAGTTCTGAACGGCAGAAACCAATTACTAGGTGAACGTATTCTTCTTATTTGTTCATTATTAACTTCTTTTATTTTCCTTTCCCTTGTCTTCTTCTGAAACACAGAAGACTTGGCCAACAAGCCACACGTATCTTAATATGCAGATTTAAATCTAATCTAATTTTGAGTCGAGTTGGCAGATACATTCGGTCTATTGAAACTCCATTTCGAAATGAAATAAAACTCAGCAATATAAAGGAGAAAAATAAGTAGATTTATTTTTTTTTTTCAGAGAGAAAATACCTCAACAGTGACAAGCTGATGCCTGAAATTTCAGAAAGCTCTACAGTGAGAAACGCAAACATCTTGGACGGCCTAGCCAGTAACCTTAGTCAAATGAAAAACATTCGCATGACTGATGTATCAAGTTGTCATCAATAAACATAAACAACTATCTTCTATGTAAGTATTTAAAATAGTCATCTGCTAAATGGGTAAACAAGTTGCTAAAAAAATAACTGCAACCATGGCATCATTTCGTGTATCAGGATATGCCGTAATTCACTAAACACGAAAATGAATATTGGTTCAATGCCGATCGATATATATATAGATGGATAAATATATATAGGGATGGTTTATATGTTATCAATAATTAGGAGAGATGAACACATTGAGCAAAATGGGCTGCTGGGTTTACCAGCGTTTATAACAGTATCTCAAGCTGCACTGAAAGTTCCAGCTCGGTGAAGGTTTGGGGGAACCAGTCTCCTGGCTTTACCGTCCTCTTGGGAAACGGTCCTCAACTCCCCAGACTTGCTACCAGGTCCCTTCCCTAAGCGTCACGTGACATGAAGTCTCCGTGACTCTTTTTTCTGAAGGGCTCGCGTGTGCGCCCAGGGCTCACGCATCCGTGTTGGTCTTCCTCGAGGGAACGGATCAGCCACAGGGGTGCTGACTCATCTTTAAGATCAGGGATGATGCGGAGTGGATTGTACGAGGGGGCAGCCACCTTCTCTAGTGAGAATGAATTATCCTGTCTAGAGGCGTGCACACATATTGAAGCTTTCGCTGGGCCTCACTGGCCTGTTCCTCATAGTCTCACCGCATTCAATGTCATCCCACGGGGTGAGAGGCAGGATTGTGAATCCAGCGCAGCAGGTGCACTCTTCCTCAGCCATCCTTCCCAGTCTCAGAACGCTTGCTGGAGAGTTCTCGTTTCCTCCGTGGTTTGTACTCATACCTTTTTACGACTCCGAAGCTGGGTATTAACGAGCGTATTAACCAAGGTCGGCTGGGCTTCTCTTACATCGCCAGCTCAAAGGGCTAATTCTGGGACCTTGGACCCAATCTGTTTCAGCGGATATACACGTCTTCCTGGAAAATGGCGAGCACCGCTTACATTTCCTTTTTTTTAATGGAAGTACGCTACATTTGGAAAGAGAAAAACTTCTCCAACACAACTCGGTTATCCGCTGTCAGATTTTTTTTTCAGTTATTAATCTCATTGATAGAGTTTTGCACAGAGCCACAGGAAACGCCCCTCCCAGCGCAAATCATATTCTTCTATGTAATATTAAATTGCCTTTACCAAAGGCCTGCATCCAGTACACTTTCCTTACTAATTAACTTGGTAGCTAGTTATTACACTGAGATTTAAAGTACTAATCAAATGTTTGTTATGTAATTGTATTGCATTAACCCTGATTAAGGATGTGTTTATCTCCACAAGGACTGCATTAAAATGTAAATGCTACCACTGTTGATTGATGTACAATTATTTCAAGCAAAGCAATTACTGGCGAACTGCAACGTTGCGTACCAAAGTCAGATGATGAATTATGACTTCCCATGGAAGTAAATATGCCAACTTTCCCCCCAAAGTATACACACAAGGTCTTACATTTCTCTCTTCTAACACAAATCAGTAAGTTTCACATAAAATCATTATGCCTTAAAAAAAAAATTGAGAGGGGCGGGGGGTGAGAAGGTTGGAAAGGGCAGCACTGATCAAGATGTATCGTGTTCACCAACCACTTGTTAAATGGCAGCTCCTCTGTACAACTACTTGAAGATACCTTGAACAATGAAACATGACTCTATCGAGAACAACAGCGCTCTGTGGTGTTGTGGACATGGTTGTATTGGCATCGTGGCACCGGCTCCTCTATTCTTAACACGTCCCCTTTCTCAGCAGGTCGGCTCTTCGGGTACGCCTCGCTCGACTGCTGTTGCTCATTTCTCTACGTATCACCTTTGAGTCTTTTGCTCACTGGTCCTGGGCCTTGGACTCCCGGCCTGGGCGCTGTCCCTGAGCTCCTTTTGCTCAAGGCTAGCACTCTGCCCCTTGAGCCACAGCTCTACTTCGGGTTTCCTGGTGATTCGTTGGAGGTAAGAGTCTCACAGACTTTCCCGCCCAGGCTGGCTTTGAACCTCCAATCCTCAGATCTCAGCCTCCCGAGTCGCTAGGATGACCGGCGTGAGCCACCGGCGCCCAGCTCAGCAACCCCTTCTATCATAGCCCTTCACCCATGAGCAGTTATGAGACTTTTGAACCTAAGATCATAGAGATGCCTACACATTAGAAACTCATCTTGGATCTTGGTATCTAGTTGATCCTAAAAGCAGCCTTCTATTGTCCTTGTAAGAGGGAGGTAGAGACTTCACACACACGCACGTGCGCGTGCACACACACACACACAGGCAGCACTATTCAAAGTGCTTCATGCACTACCCGTCGATTCTCTCCTTTAGAGTGCAAAGCCTCAGAATTGGAACCTACCAGGGACACTGAATTGTTGAAGCTCACCGCTGGTGTCTGAAGTTCATTTGATATAAATGCCGAACAATAGGTTATCAGAAGCGGATATAAAGAGTAATGATTTATTGGTACAAGGGCAAGGCCTCTTACCAGGAAAGCTAGCCCTCAAGTATGGTGCGTCGTATGAAGGATTGGTAAATAAATTCTGCAAAGGGGTTTCGTTGTGCACTTTGCAACATACAAAGACCTGCACTTCTATCGAATTCCCTCCGTGCATATTACTCTTTCTTACTCGTGCTCCTCCCTTCTCCTTTTCAATCTATTCGCCTCAATGGATGAATGGATTAAAAAAAAATATATGTGGCATATAAACACGATGGATTTTTGCTCATCCACTAGAAAGAAGAATGTTGGAGCATTGGTACAGAAATGGAAAGACCTGGAACACATGGTGTGAATGTGTGGAGTAAATCAGGCCCAGGGAGACAGAGAGAAAGGATGCCTGATTTCTCTTACAGGAGGGAGCAAGATTTAGCTTATACATTTATAAGGTAAATATATTGGATGCTATGCAAGTATATAAACATGTATTCACTGAAATACGGTAGCTGCGAGGGAGGACTCAAGTAGTATAATTCCTTGGGAAGGGGAAAGGGGTGGACAAAGAGAAGAGGGGAGAATCTGTGTATATCACATAAAATTAAGAGTTCTGGGTAGGAGAGAGAGACGCGTAAGAACATGGATCAAGATAGAATATTGTATTCATAAACGGCTCTGTCGAATCGTAACTCCTTTGCCCAGCTACTTACATTTAAAAAATTATCAACTTTTCTCTTTTCCCGAGGTAGCCAAAATCATGGAGTTTCTGAGTAAAAGCCCTTGTTCTATTTTATCTCCCTTTATCCCATTCATTCATACAACCGTGGTAAAATATTAGAATGTCATGTTGATTGAACATCGACGACTTTTTCCCCTTTCTTCGCAGAGTTGAGCTGTCAAAACACAATTAATCACTATTGCTCAGAATGATGACTTTAGATGCGCATGCTCTTTCTTCTGTCTTGGTACCTTAATTTCCCCGTAGCAGAATCGTCAGGATCTTCTTGGCCAAGTCTAACTTACAAACAGAGCTACTTTTATTTTAGTATCAGAGCTACATTATGTATTATATGTATATTACTTTCATATATGAAATGTATATGATTATATATTTATACATAACATATATCATATGATAGTAATATACATATAGTATATACATATAATATCTACTTTATACCATATGTATATATAATGCAGCTCTGACACTATGTATATATAGTGCCAGTCCTGGGGCTTGAACTCAGGACCTGCACACTGTCCCTGAGCTTTTGTTCAAGGCTAGCACTCTACCACTTAAGCCACAGCACCACTTCTGGCTTTTTCTGTGTATGTGGTGCTGAGGAATCGAACCCAGGGCTTCCTGCAAGCTAGGCAAGCACTCGACCACTAGGCCACACTCCCAGCCCTAAATCCTGTCATATTTTTAAGAGTCGTTTTCCATTGGGTTGGCTGTTCCGGCGTCTCTAGGCACACATTTCTCTGCCGTTAAAGACGGTTAAAGCTCTGCTAACACTTCTTTTTTCACTCACGTTCGGGATCCGTTAGTTCGCTGTGCTGTCCATTTCTCATGACAGTAAGTTGCAGGAGAATGGAACTAGACCAGATCGTCTTCAGGTTCCTGGACATGGGGTTGGCTAGAAACGGCGCATGCCCACAAGTTATTTGTTTATGTCGCCATTTAATGTTAGACTCCTCATCTTGAAGCCATTTTGGGGGAAGTATTTTGAGGAAAGTACTCCATAAATTATTGGATGCAATTAAGTTTAGATAGACCCATAATAACGTGGCTATTAGTGGAATGTGGATTGTGGAGAAAACCCACGAAAGCAATATATATAAAAAAAAAAACAACAGCAACACCATTTTGCTTAATTGCTTCTGGAAATAAGAATAAATATTTTGAAAAGAAAGACATGAAAGTCTCACTATCACACATTTACTTTATTGAGGAATAAAAATTAAATGAGTCCCCGAATAAAACCCCTTAAATCGCTTAAGAGAAACGGAGCAGACATTTCTCTAGCAGCCACTTATTTAATGAGGGATTGGGTGAAATCACCACTAATCACAGTACATAGAGTATCCCATTTTCTTTATCCTCTTAAGTGTTTGCAGTCAGATTGGCCAGGCAGACGCCGCATACAAAGGCAATGTGAGAGAAATGAAGGAATGATACTGAAGCGCTAACTGTGCGGCAGCATTTTTGTCGCGTATTATTCTAGTAGAGATGATTTTCGTAGCAAGGCACCGGGGGTGGGGGGAGGGGCAGGGGGGAGGGCCACGGCTTTATTCCCAAGCAGCCGAGCTCTTACGCTCGTGGTTAAAAACCAATCACGGCGGAAAAGTCCCGTAAACTCCATCTCCAAAACCACTAGTGAAAGGCTGGGCTGGAGGCGTGGATCAAGTGGTAGAGCACCCGCTAGGGGCAGAATACGAGCGTAAGGCCCTGAGTTCAAACCCTGCTGCCAGTATCAACAACAACAACAACAACATTTAATACGATAACGTACAAAGTAACGACACACACGCCAACAAGATAAGGAGACACGCTCGCTTCCGCATTCTGCTCGCTTTACTTTTAAAAGGCAAAATACTGTTCTGGTTAAAAATGTGCAGTGCGTCACATTCTGGCTTCGAATTTCATTTTCACAGTCGCCTCTTCATCTTGCCACTTGAAATAATCTTTCGATACCCCTCTGTGCACGGTAGTGTGTGTGCGTGTGCGTGTGCGTGTGCGTGTGTGTGCGCGTGCGTCCTGGGCCTGGGGTTTGAATTCGGGCCCGGGCACTGTCCCTTCGCTTTTGTTGCTCAAGGCTAACGCTTCCTCCCTTGAGCCACCGCGCCACTTCTGGCCTTTTGGTAGTTAACTGGAGATGGGAGTCTCACACGCTCTCTTGCCCGGGCTGGCTTTGAACCTCGATCCTCAGATCTTGGCCTCCTGAGTTGTTCGGAGGATGGTGTGAGCCACCTGCGCCCGTCTCCTTGAGTTCGTGTCACGGGGAAATGTGGCCAGAGATGGAAACCGCACCACAGAGCGCCCTTACCACGGAGACCCCTGCCCAAGTGCAGTTTGCGTGGCGGTTGCTTTTTCTGTTATTTCTGTGAGCAGCATTTCCACGTTAGCGTACATCGTATGTGCGCGCGTGTGCGTAGCTGACACGTCTACATGTAAACACGTGCGTGTATTCGTAGACGCGTGTCTGCATGCGTATGTTCACACATAAACACGCGCATGATTACGGGTGGGTGGGTAACCCGTGTTGGGAGGTAAATGATCCTTTTCACCCTGTTGGAACTAAATTGCTTCTTCCTGCATGAATCAGACTTCGCCAGCGGGAGCTAAAGAGTACCTGCGGTGTGCAGGGGGGGGGTGCCGAGCGCCTTGCTAGGGGACCCCCCCCCCTCTGAGTGCATCCGGCATGGTAACAGCAGTAATTACTTGTTGGCAGCGCAGGGCATTGGAAACCCAGGCAGCTCCAGCTCAGCACGCCGCCCAATTAACTCGCCCGATCGCCATCATCTATTTCCAGTCGCTCATCTGCCGAGCTGACCGATGCTGTAATCAAACGGAATTGTCTACTTTTGCTACGTGGGCATCTTTTTTCTGTTCTCCGTGTTCAGACCCGGAGTGCTTCGTGCGTTGCCCAAATATAGCCGGGCTGGTAAGACGCGGCGCACGAACGCGTTCTCGCCCCTCGAGCTCCCCCAGCTCAGCCCAGAGCATCCCGTCTCCCAATGGGCAAAGTCCCAGGATGGTCAATGGTTTCAAGTAAAAGAAAAGACTGTGGTGGGAGGGCACCAGTTCCCGCTCGGCATTTCCCGGAATCAAGGCAAAAACCCGCTACACTCCGCTCCCGTGGTTTACACCGTGAGAAGGTCCTAGCTCGTGTCCACCCACCCAACGGAAGTCCTCAGGATTGTTTCAGTAATCGCTTCCTAGGTCTGGACGATGGAGTCCATTGAGAATGCCCAGGCACTCCTAGGGGAGATGTTTGTTTAACGGGAGTGTTGAAATCCTCTCCCTGACGCGGAGGGGATTTGAAATCCGTGGGCTAGACAAAGTGGGTGTGTGTCGGGGGGTTGTTGTACGTGGTAAGCTGTTGCATGCACGCGATGGATTTAGTGCGGCGCTGAGAACCGCGATCAACGGATGTTCTCAGACATTTCCTTCCCATCCTTACCAGTGCCGGGCATCGGAGCGCAGGTCCTGTCCTTTCAGTGCTGGTTTATTTCAGCACCTCCTCTCCTATTTGTCAGGCGCTACAACAGTCCCGGGTGGGGGGTCTTTGTTTTGTTTTTATCGCGTGTGAACATTTCACAAGATGCCCCCCGACTTGCGGCTGGAGTCACGCCGGGAACTATCGTATGAGGATCTGCTCCTACGAAGCGAGTAGAATAGGACCATTCTTCTTCTTTTCCACTGTCGCTTTGAAAGTCCCCTCGCGGCGTATGATTGATCTCTAGTTAGAGGTCATCCGCTCCAACTCGGTTATGAACGGCTTCGCTTTCACGTAGGCGTCGGCCCCACGTCGACGGTCTACGCGTCTCGTGTCCTCTTGAGCAAAAGACACCCCGCTCGGTCCGGGTAGATGTCACAGAGACGGGAAACTGTTAGTGCGCGAAGGAAACATTTGCCTTCCTGCGTAGGGACTCTGTGTGCTTTGCTGGTTTTGGAACCATTCGTGTTTCATTTATAAACCGAGAGATAAACACGTCTCTGTGACTCTATAAGACTCTCACTGTTCATTATGTAAAACAGCTGATACTGGATTTGATGACCTGCACTCAGTGAAATGTGATAAGGGGGAATACACACATATATAACTACATATATATGATTTTATATATATAGTTTAACTTTATGAGATTTGGTAGGTTCTCAGGAGATAGCTAATGATATGACCGGGCCGCTTCTTGTATCAGCAAATTTGCAGCAGATCATTAAGAGAATTTAGATGACGGAACCTTTAACAATACCTCCCAAAAGTTAGAGAAAAAGGGATGCATTTGCCCTGTCCTCTTTCACATCTTAAATAAATGAGGAAAATACATTATTACCTTACGACCACACTTGCCAGGGGCCCCGTGAGATTAAAAACACAAACGGAACCCTGGATTCCACTCATTCCGGTGCTGCTCGAGGCTCTCAAAATAACGATGAGATATTTCCAGCCCTGCTTATTCTTTTCCCCCTCATGTCATTCGTATAGCCGGTTGTGACCAGGTAATTAATAGGAAGATACTTCTATTTAGGGAATCAAGAAATGCCTGTTTGACAGCTTGCATTTTCTGCTTTAGCTACTCATTAAAACCAAAAAAAAAAAGGAGGGGGAGGAAAAGAAGGCCGAGAGTTTCTTTGGGGATACCTGCGATGTGCCGGGGGGGGTGTGTTTAAGCATCCACGAACCCCAAAATAAAGTGAGGTGGCCCCTGCCTTGCAGAATCTCACCACGATCAGCTTGGGTGGAAGGAGGTGGTGCTGGATTTGAACCTGGGCTCTGCCATTGAGTAACACGGTGGGTTTTGGTCCTTTTACGCCGCGGGTGCCCAGGGGCTGAGTCTGTGACCCCGAGCGGTCCGTGGCTCGAGGACCCCCCCACCTTACGAAATGCGCTGAGCTCAGTCGTTGGCAGAGACTATTTCACGCCTGCTAATTTTATTATTTTTTTTTTAAAGCCAGTTTAAGGTGAACTTCGCTTCCTGCGGATCTGAACTCTTTGCCGGGCTTGCAAGGAGACGGTGTCAACTTTCTGAAAATTTCCACTGTCCTGCCCGAAGCTAAAAATAACACGCGCGGTGGGGGCACGCGCGCACGCGCACACGCGGGAGCGCTGCTAATCGCCTCGCGTTGCCTTTAATAACCGGGAGCGCAGAACTTAATGATGGCACGCGGGGAAGGCATCCATCAGAATGTCAGCGGAGCGCTCATGACCCCGGAGATGAGCAACGCGCGGACGACCCGGCAGGTGCAGCTCGGGCCTGGCCAGCCGGGGGCAGACCCACCCGGGCAGAGACCCGCGGCCCCGCGGCCCAGGCATCCCCGTGACCGGAAGAGCAATGTCGCTAACGGAGTCGCGGGCCGTTATTTTCCTAAGACGGGAAGAGTGAGAGAGATCGGCTCACACACCCGACGCGCCGGGATAGAAAAGATAATAATGAAGGCTGAGCGAGCATGTTCACAGGCTGGGAGGAGGAGGGGGAGGAGGGGGAGGAGGGGGAGGGGGAGGAGGAGGAAGAGGAGGGGGAGGAGGAGGAGGAGGAGGAAGAGGAGGAGGAGGAGGAAGTGGAGGAGAAGGAGGAGGAACAGGAAGTGGAAGAGGAGGAGGAACAGGAAGTGGAGGAGAGGAGGAAGAGGAGGAGGAGGAGGGGGATGAGGAGGGGAAGGGGGAGGAGGAGGAGCAGGAGGAGGAGGAGGAGGAGGAAGATGGAGGAGGAGGAGGATGGAGGAGGAGGAAGAGGAGGAGGAGGAAGAGGAGGAGGAGGAAGAGGAGGAGGAGGAGGAGGAGGAAGATGGAGGAGGAGGAGGATGAGGATGGAGGAGCAGGAGGAGGAGGAGGAGGTTTGCAGAGCAGGTGGGTTTCTGGCAGTGTGTTCAGTGTGTGGATAAACACGATTTTCGTTGGAATCGATGGTGACAGGATCACAAGGCAGGCCTGAGAAGCCCGCAGCTACAGCTGGATGACGTTTATACTGACCACAGTACCAAAGCCGGGCTCGGGTAGCGGGGCCTGTCATCCTAGCTACTCAAGAGGCTGAGATCGAGGAGAGCAGTTCGAAGCCAGCCCAGGCATGAAAGTCTGTGAGACTCATGATCTCCAATGAACCACCAAAAAAAACCTCCAAAACCTAGAGCTGGAGCTGTGACTCAAGTGGCTGAGCACCAGACTTGAAGAAAAATAATATCTCAAGGATAGCGCCCTGGCCTTGAGTTCAAGCCCCAGGCCCAGCACAAAAAAAGACGCAGACGTGTTCTCGGTGCTGTGACATCAGACTCTTTTTGGTCACCTCTCTTTTCTTCCTCTGTGTTGGGTGCAGCACAATCACCCCTCAAGTGGCACCCGACAGTGTCCTCCGCAAGACCGTGACCCGGTTTTCCACAGCTTGACTTATCCTTGCGTAATTTGCCTTGCACCTGAAGGAAATTTCTCAAGGACAGTCGGCCTCCTGAAAGGAAGGGCTGCGGTTAAACCCCTTTCTGATCTCAGCACCACGGTGGGTCTTTTAAATAAACAGACACGAGGTGGAATACTTGGACATAGGTGGGCCTTGATGACTCCATAATCACTGAAGAAATGACATGACGCCATTTCCCAGAAAAAAAATAATTAAAAAAAAAGATGGAGAGGAAAGCGATCTTCATGTGAGTTAGGGGCTGCGTCCGGCGTTACGGGGGTGTGTGTGTGTGTGTGTGTGTGTGTGTTTGGTTACACAGTCTTATCTGTGGGTCTGTGACTGGGTGCTCTGGGCTTGTTTTGTCAAGGGGGTGATACTGCGTAAGGCATAGTGGTGGCAGCTCCCCAAATTCCATTTAGCCCACGTGCTAGCGGAGCTGAGCTGCTGGGACTGTTTGTCTGAATCTTAGTTCCCACATAAAGCTCACCGAACGATGTGAGGGGGAGGAGGAAAGAGGAAGGAAATCGCGCAGTTACTACAGGAACTGAGTAACTGATGGGTGGATGGATGAATGGATGAATGGATAGATGTATGTTTGTATGGATGGATGAATGCATGGATGGATGTATAGATGTATGTATGTATATGTGGATGGATGGATGGATGAATGGATAGATGTGTGCATAGATGAATGGATGGAAAGATAGATGGATGGATGAATGGACAGATGTATGAATGGATGAATGGATGGATAGATGAATAGATGTATGTATGTACGTATGGATGGATGGATGGATAGATGTATGTATGTACATATGTATGTATGGGTGGATGGATGGATGGATGGATGGATGAATGGATTTTTTTTGTACTGGTCCAGGGGCTTGAACACAGGGCCTGGGCGCTGTCCCTGAGCTTTTTCACAGTGGCTAGCACTCTGCCATTTGAGCCACAGCTCCATTTCTGAAGTGTTGATGGTTCATTGGAGATAAGAGTCTCAGAAACTTTCCTGCCCGGGGTTGACTTCAAACCACGATTTTTCAGATCTCAGCTTCTTGTGTAGCAAGGATTACAGGCATGTGCTACCCGCAACCGGGTTGTTTTATCCTTTTAAACTCATGTAGAATTTAAAAGGTCACTATGGAATGATAGTTAAACAGTGGCATATTTAGGGAGGACATTTCTTTCTCACTTACTATCTTCACTGGTTAAGAACCCATCAAAATACAAGTGTGCAGGGCATGAAGGAGAGAAGCGATGGCGGTTTGAGGAGCAATCTACGAATTTGCTAAGGTGGGAGCGAAGGGAAAAGCGATCAGACAAAGCAAGACAAACGAATGAGAAAGAGGGCCGAGGGGCAGCGAGAAGCAAACTTCAGGAAGACGTGCTAGCGGCATTGCATTCTAACCAAAGCAACGGGAAGGAGGCAAAAGCCTACTTGAGAACTTCTGGACACAAGTGAAAACAGAGTCATTTGCTTTTCTAGAAGTGTAGAGAATTTTGTCAAGATGCTGGGAGCTCTGTTGTATGCATAAAGTTTGTGCCCGAGTGAAAATAATTTAATTGAATAACTAAATCTTCCTGGCCAATGTGCAGACATCACAGTGATAATTATTGCAGTGTATATGAAAGGCTCCAGTAGGAGTTGAGTCTTTGTATTACTGCTCTCTCTCTCTCTCTCTCTATATATATATATGTATAATAGTTTGAATTATAACTTGCAACAAGATGCCTCAGCATTCATTTCCTGACAAATGCTGTGCTGGTTATGGAATTACTGAAATATTTATCAAGCTGAAGGAGTTATAGCTATTTGCATATATGAGCACCCTAAATTACATTTGCATATATGTCATTATAATTATCTGACTTGCATATAAATGTAAAGTTCACATTATTTGAATAATTCAGCGGAACCGCAGAATTACGGCCGCATTTTTAATTTTGTCAGAAAGCACATTTCAAGCTATAAATATGTGACGGGCCATTATTATTATTATTATTATTTTTTATAAAATTATCCTCTGGATTGGATTTATCATAAAGTAGGACAGACTTCCAGTCTGAGTATCTGAGAAAAGATTTTTAAAGAGAGGGATCTTTTAAAAAGGAAATGCCATGGAGGCGTCCCTGGACTGGCAAATAAAATATGATCATGGTTTTTCTGTGCCCTCCAAAGTAGCTCCGTTTCTGGGAGCTGGTTTCGCTAAGCTTTGTTTCCTCCCATCCTACGTCCTGTGCACTTACCGTTGAGCCCTCGTGGTCCGCTGAGAATCCCCGCCTTCGGTCTCTCTGTGGGAATACTGAGAATCCCGTTTACTTGATCACGTCCGCATGGAGCCTTTTGTCTTTTCCTATCCATCGTGTTTCCCTGTCCATCTATAGGCACCTTCTAATGGCTACCAACGAGGGAAAGCGTGCAGCCCACGTTTCTTTGGCTTACTTTGCTAACGTAACATTTTTTCCAACCGCTCTGTCAAGAAAAGCAGAAATTAGAAAAGAAGAAAGTAGCACTGTTCCAACGCATTTTCTCTTCCTCCCAACAAGGCCTAGCCACTACCCAGCGTGAACACTGCCCTTTGGGTCCCCAAAGGCGGTGGATTTTTTTTATGTTACCGTTTTCACTGATAGTTTAGCAGGAGACTCAGGAGAGATAATACACAGTGGGAATGGCTGGCTAGAAGGGTCTTTAAATCCTGCATCCCCAGCGAGGAGGAGACTTTATGATGGGTGGCATCAGAAGTTTGCAATAATTAATACGTCACCGATGGTATCAGAAAATAAATAGCGAGATGAAAACCAGAAGAGGTTAAGGAATCCTTCCATGTTAGTCTCACTGCCCTTTCAGAACTATAAAGGCAGATTTTAAATGATTCTAGATGTCTATCTGTTTTTCCTGCCGCGCAACGGATGCTACTGTTACGTCATCTCTTCTTCATTCCATCGAGCAGCTTCCTGGGAAACGGCGAATTACCTCTAGATATAAAAGCATCACCACGTACAGGCCACGTGCCCTAAACAGGACGCATTTGTCTCCTGTAGGGTTGTGTCTTTGCCACGAAGCACAATGTTTCGTGAGGTCAGAACAGGACACATTTTTTCCCCCCTCTTACTTGCTAACTTGGAAATGGACACGGTGGACGCCCTGGGTTCTGAGCGCGTTCGTCTTGCTTTAATGCTTTCCTGAGGTCATAAAGTTGATGAAGATATATCACAGGCTCAAAAGAAAGCAGCAGTAAAAACCCACAGCCCCGAACGCTGCCCGTCTCGGATGCTTTCCACGTCTTCATAAATATTTGAGGCACCTGCTACTGCGGATGCAACTCTGTGCCTTCATCCATCAAGTTTACGACCAGCCTCGTTCCATCCAAACGTTTCTACGCCCGATGGGGCCCGACACTCATTCTGCATGAGAATGGACGATTAAGTAAATAATAGAGTTTTCCGGAATTATTTTTGTGCACATCGAGATCATGGTCTGAAATCACTCTCCGAGACTCTGCCGACGGCAGTGCTTATATGAACACCCGGGGGAGCATTTCCAGCGGCTGTCGGACCCCGGAAAACACACCCAGGGGGCTTCATTCCAACGCGCGTGGCGAGGAATTGAACAGCCTCTTGAATACCCACAGGAGGAGAGGAACTACAGCTCAGGTGAGAGCCCTCACTACGTCGAGTGACACAGACTAACACATCCCGGATGCGGTGCGTAACGAAAAAAGACACGTTTGCACAGAGACGCGGAAGGTAACTCCGAACACGACGGAACCGTCCCGAGAAAATCCAGGATGGAGCTTAAGACAGAGGGCCCAGGCATCTCCTGGCGGAGCCGTCTGGCTCCTCCTCCCCGGGGGCCGAAACATCTGGTCTACCGCCCGCCAGATGTTGTAGAGCGCGTCAGCTTTTGCGGTGCATGGTGAAGACGTCCCGCGATGGACGAGGCTGTTCCTGCCTGCCTCCGACGGCGCTCCGCCTCAGGGAAGGGAGTGGCGTGGGGAACCCCTGCTTTTACAATCACTCCAGCCGCTCGGCTCCTCTTCTGCGCGGCCTTTGCGGCGTGGCCTCCCCGCGGAGCCGAGCTTTTGCTCTCGCCAGCCACGCGAGGGAGGCGGGCAGGGGGGGACCGCCCCGCGGGGCCACCTCAGCCTACGGGAAAGGAGCATCCTAGAGCCCCAGAATTACACACAGTGATAGGACTCTATGCTAAATTCTACCTAAGAGACTTCCGGGCTTCATGACGGCATCATCTTTCCCCGCGTCATGTGAACGTGCCTAACATGCTATGTTTGCTTCCACCTGCAGAATAACTCCATGGCACGCGGTCACAGAAGCGGCGACTGGTCGATGCCGGAGACATGGGTGGATTCAGACCAGCTCGGCACAAAATCTCCCGGTGGTTCCGAAGGCTCCTCCATGCTCCAACAGTCTGCAGAGAATACCTTAGACCAAGCTTCCTGCTTTAAGCAACGAATCGACTCCATTTAGTATGGATGAATATAGACGTATAGGTACATATATATATATTTAATGGTGCATTAAAAATCAGAATGCTTCGAGAGCAAACATGGACATAGGCAGTCATTCATATCCAATATATCTCTTGCATTGGTCCTTAATCAGACACACACACACACACACACACATATATATATATACATCAGACACACATATATATATACATCAGACACACATATATAAATATAAATATATATATGTATTACATTCACGCGTCAGCCTTCAGGATGGGGCCATTCTGAAACGGTGATCGCTCCTCTATGTGTTCAAATCTGTTCTCGAGGTTGTTACGATGCAACGTGGAGTAAGTAGCACCATGTCAGATCTACGTCAAGTCAGTTAGGTTTCTAGAGAAAGAAAGAAAAAATTCTGGCTGGCTGAAGAGAGAAAGAGATTCCACCTCAACACACAAGCTGGGCACCATGAAGCTTTCCCCCTTTCCAGGCACACACACACACACACACACACACACACACACACACACACACACACACACACACACTACACCTGAAGGGAAGGCTGCATGTCGGGTTTTTTTTTTCTTTGAAATCTACTATAAAGATGCGCACCAGGATAGGGCATTAAAGGAAAGGTATCATCCAGTCACTGGATTAAGAACATAAAAAGCACTGCTTACAGTCCAGAGACTGACCCTCTTTCTCCATTCGGCTGGGAAGGATCGTCTGGAAAGCACTGGGTATTGGAAATCGGTAGGTGAAGTCGCGATCAAACAGCCCTCGTTCACGGTGCATGACTGTCCACGGCTCCGTGAATGTTTGAGAACTACACGATGCAAGGTGGAAACTGTAAGGGAAATAAGTCACCTACACCCATTGCCACATGAAAACATTCACTGCCTAGTGATCCTTCGTGGCCCCTTCCAGGAAGCGAGTGGCTGGAAATGTCTGAGCTCGTGGTTTGGGCCTGGCACACACATGTTTATATATACATATATATATATACATATATATATATATTTATATGCAATTCGGTAACCATGCGGGATCTTGTACGTCCCTATTTAAAAACTGAAACACGGCTTTCTGGATAAACTTCACAGCAGTAGCCTGAAATATGATTCTCCTCTCGGAAAAAAAAATAATCTAACTTGAATTGATTTTCATGTGAAAGCCTTTCCCACATTCCATTAGATGGTGGGGTGGCAATTGATTATTTAATAAAGCCGTGTGGCAGCTTCCGAGGAGATGATTTCAAAGCCTTTAGCTTTATGTGAGCCATTACATTCGTGATGAAAAGCAATAAGGACCTGGAGGGAGCGTAAGAGGAACTCGGAGGCCGCGTGGCCGTCTAACCACAACCCCTCTGCCCACAGAGGAGGCCACCGCCAAAAAATCTCATCCGGATTTCTAGTGATGAGTGGAAGGTTCTAGAACAAGATTTAGGATGATCACGCACTCTGTTCTTCTATTGTTTTTCATTTGCCATGGGCAAAGTCCTTCCATCCCAGAGACACAAGATGCTGTAGCTATAGAGCTCTCCTAGGGAAATTTCCAGAATTTGACACAGAAGACACACGTTTCTACCACCCCCTGGCCAGACGAGGAGTCTCACTGCCACACGTAGCCACCAAAGAAATAGAGAACTGAGTAAATAAAAGGGCTGTTTCCAACAGGCCAAGAAAGTAAAGTAAAATTCGCAAGGCATCAGCAATCTCCAGAGTGAGTTCTAGGACAGGCAATTAATAGCCACCTAAGTTCTGTTTCTTTAGCCCTGTAAGATTTCACACAAAACCTCGGGCCCACGCGGGATGGTTCCATCGAATGACAGCGCGCCCTGCTAGGCCGGTCAGGAATCAATTTTGCCGACACAGAGCTTCTCCCTGCTATGCGTGGGCTCCTGACGATTATGACGCTTATCAGTTTAAAACAAATTATTTTTGAAGAGCGCCAAGCGCAGCTAGTAGCTGCTAACTTCCCTGCGTCGGAATCCTGCCTGCTTGGTACGTTTGACACGGAGTCAAATCGGTATTAAGCATTGGAGACTTGACAACTGCACGGGTCGATTTTGAAAGATCAATTTGAAATAATGGATAGAAGTTAGTTCACTGTCAAATATATACATATACATGTATATGTATATAAATCTTATTTTTTTTAAAATTTTTGCTCAGGCTTGACAGTATCATCATTGATTCCCTGACCAGGCATAAAACCACTATGCAATTTTGCATTTAAAAACATTTTAAAAAAAAAAATGCTGGGTACCAATGGCTCACACCTGTAATCCCAGCTACTTAGGAGGCTGAGATCTGAGGTTTGCTGTTCGAAGCCAGCCCAGGGAAAGAAAGTCCCTGAGGCTCTTATCTTGAATTCAGCACCCCAAATAGCCGGCAGTAGAGCTGTAGCTCAAAGTGGTAGAGCACTAACCTTGAGGAGAAAAGCTCACAGATAGTGCCAGGCCCTGAATTCAAGACCCGGGACTGGCACACATTTAAAAAAAAAAAGGATTCTTAATGCATTTCTCTGAACACTGGAGAAACACTAATGAAATAGAATAATAACACAGACTTTTAATTCCTCCGTGTTGAAAGTGACAGACAAAAGTAATGAGGGTGTTGATGGCTCTGTGTTTACCCACATTCAATTTTCTCTATCTACTAGAAAACACTAAAAAGAAAATTAGAAAACTAAAGTTACATATATATTCATACTGCATAGTTTCCAGAGCACCTCTAAGGTAGCAATTAATACAATAAATACCCAGAAGGGTGCACATTTCATGATGTTTGTCTTCTATCTATTTTTTTTTCCCCCATAGAATTTCTTCTTTCCAGACCAGGCTGAAAAAAGTCATTGTTTCTTAATCCCTAAATCAAGGAAATGTCATGTTCCTTAGCCCTGCTCCTGCCTTGCAGCGTAAGAAGAAATGGCAGGGAGCTGAAAAGGGGGATTATTATGGATTTGGAGAGGAAAAAGGGAGGCTGAGAAAGCTTACTGGAGAGGCGAGTGTTATCAGAAGACATCCAATGTCTGCATGGAAATGCCACAATGAGACATTTCACTTTGCACAGCTGAGGCTCTGCTAATAAAAAGAAAAATAATGAAATGATATTCAGGAAATTAAATTCTTTGTAAAAGCCTAAAGTAACACAATGAGCACAAGAGACCCTGGATGCAATTAAGTAGAATTTTGAAATGAGAAAGCGAGCCAGCAGCCAGCTACGTGTGCATTCCTAATTAGCTCGGGCGACCATAAAAACCTTCCGCTTTAATGCTCTCCTTAACGGATACTGCAAACCGAGGAGGCTAGGATACCGATAAATCAAATTAGCCCAACCCAGAGACGGTATTCAGTAGGAACAAGAAGATCCTTTTGCCCAGAGGCTGGCGGCTCCCGCCTGTCATCCTAGCTACCCAGGAGGCTGAGAGCTGAGGACCACGGTGCGAAGCCAGGGTGATGGGCAGGATGATATAGGGAGGGAGGGGGGAGGGGGGAGGGAGGGAGGGAGGTGGGCAGGCGGATGGATGGATGGATGGATGGATGGATGATGTAGGTAGGTGGGTGGGTGGGTGGATGGATGGATGGACAGACAGGCAGGTGGATAGATAGGCAGATAGGTAGGTGGATGGATAGACAGACAGGCAGACGGATACATCCACACACGCATACATAATACATATGTGCACACATAGGTCTCTCTCTATAGACACATATCTTTATGGCCTGATGTTTCGCCCAATCCGTGCTTTCTCTTCTGGATTTTAAGCTTTCCCTGTTGTTCTTAGGGATTCTCGCCTTTCCATCGTGACTGCTCCACAGGCTTCTTGACGGGAAGAGGAGAGGAACAGCCTTACAGCAAAGTTCTTCCTCAATCATCTTGTGATCGTTCAGTCGTGGTACGAAGGAGCCGCAGTCCACCAACACGGTGGACGAACTCGGGGCGTCTTGGCTCGGGGTCACCCCGCTCGACATCTCTCAGGCTTTTGAACACAGCCCGCGAGCCGTCTCGATGATTTCTCCCCGTGGACGGAAGTGAAAACCGTCTCTTCAATGCCTCCCGCGCCGGTGGGAGTGGAGGAGGGCCGGGGAGGTCTTCGCAAAGCATCTGAAGTCAGTATGCAGACAAAAAACAACCGAAGAGCAACAGCCACCACAACAACACAACAACAACAAAAAACCCCCAAGCTGCCTTTTCTGGCATTCAGTATTTGCACCGGACTTTTTGCTAAGGCGACCAAGAAGAGACAGAACGAGAGGAACAGACACAGACTGGATCCAATCTGTGCCCTGGAAGCAAAGGCCCTGCCTCAGGACACGAAGCAACCCGAAGGTCTCTCCACGAAGAACACGACTCCCAGCGCGGGAATCGCGCTGTGTCCTGGGCTGGGCCAAGGGGAAATAACCCGCGAGTGTCGGTAGATTAGCCCCCCTGGATGAAGGGGGGACAGACAGACGCGGAAAGCCCTGCTCCGCCGGCAGAGAAACGGGTCCGTAATGCCGAGACAGGGTGAATGGTCCCAGAGGCATTTGAGACCGCAGGCTTGCAAATGGACATTACGTTGCTATTGTAGGATTGCTTATCAACCACGGGCGGGCCCTGATCACTGAATTCACCAATTAACCAATGCAGACTTTGTTTCTGTGTGTGCATACGTGTGTGTATGTATGCATGTATGTATATGTATGTTTAAACTTGATTTT
Organism: Perognathus longimembris pacificus; assembly: GCF_023159225.1. NCBI lineage: Eukaryota > Metazoa > Chordata > Mammalia > Rodentia > Heteromyidae > Perognathus > Perognathus longimembris. The sequence continues at coordinate 41,818 of NW_025960724.1, read as the reverse complement.
ATGATTCAACCCATGCTTCCATTTCCTGAGACCCATTCCCTCGTTGCTACTGGAAGGCAGCGTCGCTGGTATCCATGGGTGATGCTTTAGGCCTGGGCGCGAGGTCCCTGGCTCCCTAACTCATGCGGAATCCGTGTGTGGCTCCCCGACCCCCCCCCCCCCCCAGACACGCCCGAGTCTTCAGAGCCACCCCCGGGGGACTGCGCCTGAGGTCTAAGAGCCTGTGCCCTAAGAGCCCCGGGTTCGGATCCCGGCTTCACAGAGGCAAGCAGGTGCAAAGAACGGCCGAGAGTGAGAGGGCTCGGGAAGCCAGCCAAGCAGGGTAGGGAAGGTAGCTGGACGCCACGTCCCAAATAACCAGCACAAAGCAAGGCAGTAGGCGTGGCTCAAGCGGTACAGGCTCGGCCGAGCGGGCGTGATGTCCCGAGTTCAAACCCCAGTCACACCTCCCCGCAAAGAACACTTCCTTAGAACCATTTGTGTGTAGCTTCCTTAAGTATCCCTGTTCGTTCCTTAACTATTATTATTTACATGTATGTATACGTTTAGAGAGTGAATGCATCGCTTCTATCTGCCAGCTGGCTAGAAGATATTAATACACACCCCAGACGTTACATCCCGGCTTCTTTGGCTAATTGTTCTGGCCTGTGGATTCCCACCCACAGCTTTCTTGTAGACACGCATCGCTCTTGCGAAGTTCTTACATTTTGAAACCTGACACTCTTAAAACAAACTTTCTTGGCGAAAAGTAACAGAAACTCCCCCCGCCCCGCCCCCCCCAAAAAGCGCTTACGCAGAAATTTAAGCGTGATTTATCACCCCGGCAAAGGGCTAATTTCTCCTTTAAGATGGAGAATGCATACGGAGGTTTAATGTATCCATCCTCTGAGAACTCAATACAAACCACAATAAAGGATATGAAGAGAAATAATACCACGGCAAAGACGCGAACAGGAGGGGAGCTATTAGCAGAATCCATTTATAACAAATTTAATAAAAGCGAATGCTAGGTGCTTTGTTCAAAAGCGGTGAAAAGCTAATTAATGCCTCCAGAGAGGCCCGTCGAGTGTGCAGAATCGGGAGAAGGCATTCTTTTTTTTTTGTTTTCCAGTGCTGTTTCTTTAGATACACAACAAGTCCCCAGAGAGGAAAAATCCACAACAGTCCGTGGAGGAATGGAGGCTTCTCCCCGAACCCAGAGCCCAAGAAGAAATCTTTGTGGCAGATGATTGACTCTGCTTATGGATTACAAATATATATACAGTCAAGAAATGAGCAGAGGATAAGAACTGAGTCCATCCATATTTGTCTGGACTCAGCCCCGGCTTGAACGACACTGCAACCCCAGACCACCTAGGAAGGAGACAAGCAGACACTGGTGGCTCACGCCTGTCACCCCAGCAGCCCGAGAGGCTGAGACATGAGGGTCATAGGTCAAGGCCAGGACTCCCCTCTCTCTCCCCCTCTTCCTCAGAAAAATCAAACCACCCTAAGAGCCGAGGTGCAGGAATCCGCACCGGGCAAGATACACAACTGCCGAGCAAATAACAGATCTCAACGCGAACTCGGAAGCAACCGCGTGGTGCTGCTGTGTCCACACGCACACCGACGGCCTGCCTGCCTGTCCGTCTATCCGTGTGCACGCGCGTGCCGTCCAGGGTGGATGAGTGTCACGTGTTTAGATAGTTCACATTTCCCCACCTGGCGTTCAGAGCCCCAGCTAGTGCTGTCGGTGTGCCATTTATCATCTTTCTTCTGGGACTGTGCCAAGTGTTTTGTGTAATCACATACACTTCCCCAAGCGTTGTGCACACGCACGCACACACACACACACTCACACACCTAACGTTGTTGCGATGGCTCGTTTTGGCAGAAACGCGAGGCGTCTGGAGGGGAACATGTTGACCGAGCAGAACGACGCCAGTGGCGCTTTCTCCACCGACCCTGAGCGGCAGATTCCCGTCTCGAGGAAACGTCGGTTGGACACCATCCAATTTCTCTGCAGGAAAAACCACGTGTGGCGCGACCCGGCGCGGCAGGGCGTGCGGAAAAGACACGCCGAGCTACGCCACGCGCGGTGTTTGCCTTGGCGTCCCGCGGGTGACGGTGGAATGCCACCCCCCCCCCCAGGAGCCCCGCTTTCTAGAATGAACCACTGGGGCTGTGACTACAGGAAGAGGAGTTCGTATCGCTTCTGGGAGTCGTGAACAAAACCGTTCTGATTTTTATTTAAGGGCCTGGTTGATCTCCGTGTTGAACTCAGATGTTGAGAAGAACGTGACGAGGGATTGCGAACGTGAACCGTGGGACCGTGGGCGGCGTGGGCACCGCCTTCCTTCTCAGCCCCCCCCACAAGATCAGAAGGAGAGGAAACCGGTAGAGGGGTTGCGGGACGCGATGGCCACGAGCGCCTGGGTGTCGGAGTCCTGTGCCTGGCGATCCGAGAGACGACCAGGGAAAAAGACGAGCCGAGGTGAGGCTCTATGGCGATAAGGCCCAGGCCCCCGCGCGTGGTGATGGGGCCCGAGGCTATCCCAGCACAGATCGGCCCGAGCCAGAGCCGGAGCCCAGACGTGGCTCGAGGCGGCGCGGCCCTGCGGTCTCTTAGGAGAGCTCCTGCCACGCCCGCGGAAGGACAACACGCAGCACCCGCGCTGCTAAATCCCACCGGTCACACCCGTGACAGGACAAGCACCCGGCCAGGCAGCGGTCACCATTCAAGTCGCCGTCCACAGCTGGAACGTGTACACGGGACTCCAGCACTGCACTCGGGCCGATGGCGGGGGGCGGGGGGCATCCCTGAAAACCCCCACCGAAGTTCAGTCCCTTTCGCCATAAGAAAAACGATATTTGAAGAACAAACAGGCTTTCCTGGCCCCTCTCCTAATGTATCTCTGCAGCGTCCTGAAGCTGCCTGGTTAAATAAGGTAAAAAAAAACAAAAAACCCTAAACTTTATGTGTTTTCTGTTTTGTTTTCTGAAATGGTGCTTAATACAATGACGGCCAGTTTAAAATAAGTAAAATTATAAATAAGCATAACCGCGTGTCTTTCTCCTTTCACAACACTTGGAGCAATTAAAATTAAATGAATCTGCTCCATATAACGGGTCGGTTTTAGGAAGGAATTAACGCAGTGTAACATCCATTTAGAAATTGTGTTTCACGGCTTCAAATGTGCTATTTAAAAATAGGAGAGGAAGCAGAAACTCGCCGGGGCGGGGGGGCGGGGGGAAGGGAGGGAGGAGAGCAAACGCGGTCACAAGAGCCAGCGTGAAGGGCAGGTGTGCTCCCGCCTGTCAGACCACCTACTCGGGAGGCTGAGATCTGAGGATCCGGGTTCAAAGCCAGCCTGGGCGGGGAAAGTCCGTGAGACTCTTGTCGCCAGTGAACCATGAGAAAACCATAAATGGTGCTGTGATCCAAGTAGTAGAGCCGCGAGCCTTGTGCGGAAGAGCTCAGGGACCGCGCCCAGGCCCTGAGTTCAAGTCCCCAGGGCCAACAAAGACATGCTCACTAGCAGGAGTTTTTAATACACACCATGCTAACTCCAGGAAATAACACAGAAGCCGATCCTTCACAGGCTCTCCGAGAATAAATAACTGTTTTTACCATGCAGGAAGCATTCAAAGACATTACTGAGGGGCTTTGTGGAAATCATAAGCGCTTGTCTCCAACCATTGCAAAAGCCCCATTCCTTTAACTTATTGTCTTTAGTAAAGACAATAAATACCAATGGAAGAAAAAAAAATTAATGTCGTCGGATGTACAAATTTATTCATTTAGGACACTGTGGGTTTGATGTGCAAGCTTCTACTTTGTGCTTTATTGTGTCGCTTTTCTTTTTGCGTTTAAACTTTGAAGAAGAAGGCAAAGGCCAGCGAACGCTGGCTGTTGCACGTCATAAAGTGCTAAATGGATCGTTTTGCCATTTTGTCCTCCTGGATAGAGATGTCTCTGTCAAGGCCGTGAAATACGGAGGCACTTAAATTAAATTAGGTATTTAAGAACCATCAGGGCTTAATTGTTATTTGACGATGCTCAAGCCCGCACTTCAAATATGAAATCGGAGCTCTCATCTAATGAAAGTTAGTCTAGAATCCTCCGGTGAATATAAATATGAGCACTTGAAAATGGAAGCGGGGATACTTTAGAGGCTGTTTTAGATCTGTTCTCCAGAAAACGTAATTCAGGATTTTTTTTTCAATAAGTTAAGTGAAAACTGCTGAATTTAAAAAAATCCCTTGAAAGTGTACATCATTTCCTTTCTATTATTATTTTAATGGCGGAACGTCTTTTTTTTTATGGCGGAACTGGTTTTTCTCATTTATTTTCCTCCCAATTCTCACAATGATTCAAAAAGAGCCAGACTCTTCCTCTCCAGTTCTGACAAACCACAGCAGAATCTATGGTGGTGTTTCTTGTGTGGAAGGCAAATGGACTTATCAGAGTGGCCCGGCCCGTTGCTTCTCAGTCTGCAGGTGCTCCGGTAGACGGGAGTTGGGGGGGGGAATCTGGGGGCCCCCAAAGCTTGAATCACCTCTGCAAAGAATGATCTACCAGCTCTGCAAACCAGTGCACGCCCACGCACACCTGCGCGTTGATGCACGACAGGTGTATCTGTGTCACACGTCGTATGATTAAGAGAGGGAACACAATCACGCGTGCCCACCTGTGCACTCCCCCACTCAAGGAGAAACTCCGGGCTGGGCGTTTTCACAGGAAGGAAGGAGTTTAAGAACAGCAGGACGCAAACCTTCGGCCCCCCTTTGTCGCCGTGATAAGGTTGGTGTGGTCGTGTCCAAGAGAAAGAAAGGGCTGGAAAGACCGTTTTCCAACTCAAACACCCAAAATCTCTTATTTATTTCCTTTGTCAGCGAATTCTGAGTTGCAGAATCTGATAGCACAAGCAAAAAGGTAATTCTATTGAAAAGGAATAAGCTATACATATACATATATATATATATATATATACCCATAGGAAAGAAAAAAATAAAGATTAGCTTGAGTACTTTAGCTGCACAGAAAGCAGCTATAAAGGAACAATAAGTGAGTCAATAAATATAGCCAAGTTCATCTAAAAAAGGAAAATGTCTTCATAATAATTACCCCTGGTGGGTTGTTTAAGATATGAAACACAGCAGAAAAAATAACCACGTTGATTGATTGCTATGAATTTCTGGCATCTGTAGTCTTTGAAGCATGAAATATATGAGCATCGTCTCTTAATGCCTTCAATTATTGTACGGAGTTGGTGTTTGCTTTATGATAGAGGTGCTTAATTTTTCACCAAACAGCCAGTGGCTGAAGAATGTAGCATTTATAAATAAAATGACCTCTATTTCTCCAGCTGACGCCTAACCAAAGGACAGTGTCAGAAATAACCGGCACCATACATAATTGATAAAGTCGCAATGTAATGTTCAGCGCCGAAATACTTTTGTCCTTTACAAGTTATTAAATATAACAAGCTCCTGGTTAAATTGATGGCACCCTTACGGTGGCTGCAGAGAATCTTCTGCCGCGAAGAAAAATTCCTAGCAGCGAGAGAAAATTAAGATAGCACTCCGTACGCAGAGTGTCCTGTTAGGTGAAGCTTTGAATGGTTTTGATTAGTAAGTAATATCCCAAGTAAGGTGCAGAATGGCAGAAGCTGATTGCATGGGAAAAACTTGAGGTGTTCAAACATTTTTAACTTGAGGGCTCCTTCGACGTCAAAGGGTGGGGTGAGATAAATGGGTTTGTTTATTGTTTAATCACGATTCAGAAAATTTACACCCACCTGTTTCACGATAGCACAGAAGCGTCCACCTTTGCCGATGGCACCGGGACGGGAAATGGAAGATCAAGACGCAGGGATGAGCACAGCTTGGAAACGCGGTCTGAAAAGTGAACGGCTAGAAAAAAAAAAAAAGAGTCAGACATAAAAGAGTTCCTCAGTGAAATCTCAGAAGGCTCCTGGGAGCCGAAATAAATAATTAAAATAGGAAATGCCGAAGCAGGCCAGGCTCTGAAGACAGGCTTAGGTCCTTGTCACGGACCCGGACCGATTCCCTTGGATCGTAGTTAACCTAGCCATTTTATACTTTCAAAGGCGTCGCCAGTCACTAGGTAATAAAGAAAGGGTTGTCTGCTCAAAAGCGAATGGGCAAGGCCATCCATTCTTCTGACAAAAGAAAACAGAAAGTCGGATTCAGCGTTTCACTTTCACGGAATGAGGGGGGGGCGGTTAAAAAGTAATCCTAACGATGAAGTCGGGTTTTCTCTACAATTTGCCATACAAAGATTTCGACCCCGTCCCTGGAAATGACGAACAAACTGAGAAGCCTGCGCGCCCCAAAATACCAGAAAGAACTGAGAAGCAAAATCAGGCCCACGAATCAGTCGTTTTAAATACGATCAAAACAGAATAGTCGCACCAAAAAAAAAAAGAAATGTATTTTCGACGTTTGCTCTCATGACCAGTTCCGTAAGCGTAATTACTGCTGAAGCTAAGAAACAGAGAGAGACCAAAGGCTGTGTGCTGCGATTGTACGTTGTTCAGAGTGCGCCCGTGCCCTTCCCAGGGCTTAATTCGGGGAGCTCTGGGTTTTCCCGTTGAGTGTTAATACCAGCAGATTCCCAGACTGTCTTTCTCTCTCTTTTTCTTTCTCTTCAGATAATAATACCCTTTGTAATCACTACATGGTGCAGACAAGAGAAAAGGAGCCACCACGAGCCAACACCCCTTTACCACATGCTGATCTTCTGCGGAAAGCCCAACTCAAAACAGGCAGTGCGTGTTAGTCTCAGGTCACAGACAGTGGAATTATAAAGTCTGGATAGCACATATAATTATAAATGATGTCGTTAAATTTACGGTGATAAATTGGAGAGGTGAGACTCGTTGGTAATGCGAAATGTGAAAAATGAGAATGATAGGCACCCTAATTTTTTCTGGGTAGGAGCAAATAGTGTCCATACGTGAAGTCTTCATGTTCCACTAGCTTGGAGATGTGGGATGTCTTCTTGAATTCTTGATTTCACCCAACTTGGGGTATTTCGTGCCTGTCCTGGGACTTGAACTCAGGGCCCAGGCCCTGTCCCTGAGCACGTTTGGCTAGCCCTCTACCACTTGAACCACAGCCTCACTAATAGCTTTGTTGGGTGCTTAACTGGAGATCAGAGTCTCACAGAATTTCCCGCCCAGGCTGGCTTCAAACCCCAGATCCTCAGAGCTTTTGCCAACGGAAGAGGCGTAGCGAAAAAGGTCAAGTTATTCTAACCAGAGGAGAAAGCGTGTCCCTCGCCAAACTGGTTAGTCCGTTAGGATTCTCATGTATTGGGGAACCCGTGACACGAGGCTTCTTTCGCGTTGATTTGCAGTTCACGGGCATCGAATCAGAGAGTAATTCAAAACACATCTCGGTTTGGACGTTCTTAGTGGGGTCTTCCAGTTATTTATTTTTGAGGTCATAGCCATGCTCCTTGCAGAAAGAGATTAAACCAAACCCCGAATAACCCCGCGTCTGGCACAGCTTGGTCTTCCCACGACGCCCGCAGCAAGCGTGTTTTCTCCGCTTCTAGCTGCTTAACCGGACTCAGCGGTATCAAACCGGGAGGAGAGGTCAGCTGAACACGACGCGTAAACCAGAAATGAAAAGAATACGCAATGACTGCGGACGCGTGGGCACACGGAGCATAGCACTGCGGATCTCTGCAGAGAAGAAAAACAGGATTGCTTCCAGAAGTTTCTCTGGCATGACTATAGCTGTTGAGTCAAACAGGGGTATGACATCGGTAGATAGACAACTGCAGGTGATATTTAAAAAAAATAAAAAAACCAACCAACACTTCCCAAATGTAACGCTTTCCTCGAATGTATGGCCTCCCCTGTAAGATGAATTTGGTGGCCAGGTCTGCCTTAGGAACGATGCCAGGCAGTTAACGGCGTCAGTGAAGGCACGGCCGGGACGGTTCCTGCCGCCCTCCGCGCCCGTCTTGTCTGGGGAAGGACGGGGAAGGAGACACCGCGCCCGTCGCCGGGGAACTTCGAGTCTGGCCGAGGGCGGCAGAGGATGGGCTGGGCCTGCGCTGGTCTGATTCTCGAGTCGGGGAGAAAGCCGGGTAAGGCCACGAGGATCGCAGAGGTGTCATCATCCAGTTCATCTTCTTCTTCTTCTTCTTCGTGTTAAGCTTGAAGGTCTTAGGGATAACTGTCCCCTTCCAGCCATTTAATTGCCTTTTGATGAACCGGGGTGGGGGGGAGGGAGTGGAAACTGAGCACCACCCGCTCCCCAAAAGAAAAAAACCGAACCAAGTTTTCCAGGTGAAAAGCGTGGATGGTAAGTTCTCCCCCCCCTCCCCCCCCCGTGGCCCTCTCTCCAAGTGAGGGACGTGGGTGAAGTGAGTGCCGGGTGGGTATCTGTCTATGTGCAGAATAAACAGCCCGTTCTCATGATCTCATCCCCTCCATCCGTTTCTCAAGGGCAGGAATGTCAGGAATCCGGCTTCTCCATCCTCACCTTCTTATCTCGATGGGCAGCTTGCCCAGCCCCCCTCCAGCGCCCCTCCCTCCCCCCCCCCCAGCTCCAGGGCGGCGACCAAGGAGGCGGAGGCTGATCTGGAAATGGGGCGCCCCACCGAGGGGGACACCACGCCCACCGCCCCTGGGCCATGGCTTTCCCGGGGACAAGCTCACTGTGTGTTAAGTTGGCCCCACTTCCCCTTGTGCTGGATAAACAGGATCTAAACTTCTCGGCAACACCGCAAAAGCAGACGTCTCTTCCCCACGTCCTCCGTGACAGACGTCCCCTTACGCACGCAGAACAGGGTCTCCAAAGCAAACCAACCCCAAAGGAAGGCCCGGCCCCGGCGGCCTGTCACCCCAGCTACTCTGAGATCTGGGGGATCGCGGTTCAAAGCCAGCCAGGGCGGGAAAGCCCTCTCTCCAATAAACCACTCGGCAAAGTCTGGGAGCGGTGCTGTGGCTCGAGCGGTGGAGCGCCAGCCCTGAGGGGAAGAGATCATCCGTTGTGCTGTGCCCACTCGGTCCTTCGCCCTTCCCGCTTCTGCCTCCACCTCGCCGTGTCTCCCCGGAAAAGTCCGCCTCGATCGAGGGCGGCTGACCGGTCCCACCCGTTATCTATCCTCGAGTCCTTGGCAAATCCAGGCCCCTTGATGTCCTGGCACCGGGACTGTGGCTGACACGGCGAGGAAAGGATCATTAGCACGCTTTGCTCATTCATATACATCAATTCCTCGGGGGAACCACTGGGATTAAATGACTAGTTGTTTTAGAAAAAGGAAACAACATATCCATCGATGTGTCGGATGGAATCGTGTTTACGAGTGACATCTGAGAGACAAATAATAGATGTGTAGCGCAAGGTAAACACCGACAGACCAAGCGCTGCGCATAAATATGCTAACTTGAGTATTATTTACACGTAGAGGGTATTTTGCTTTAATGTTGTATATTGCGTTAAGGCAGAGGGGAAAGAAAAGAAGGAAAGACACAGTAAATCTGGCCCTAAGGAGAGGCCGTTTGTCTTTTCAACACTCCCAGGAGGGAAAATAGATTTCATGCTCAAAGTGGGAAAGCAACGATCAGCTATAGGGGAGTCAAATATGTTTTTGGATTTGTTCTCTTTTCCTCGCCCGGATTCTACAGGCATGGGTTAGAAGTTTGTTATTCAAGGGAGAGGCCTAGAAATCAGAACGCGTGCCTCGAGGGACCTCATTAGAAGAGGGGAGGCAGGAGACCCAGCTCCGGGCGAGGGATCCGGAATCCGCATTGTAAACGGGTCTGTAATTGATTTCTCCATACATTCACACTCCACGGTGAAGCCTGGATTAGGCTCTTCCTCCCCGGGCCGCCCCCCCACCCCCCCACCCCCCGGCTCCAGGACGCCTTCACCTTGAAGAATCGGAGGACTCCGAGTTCTTGTCCGTCTTTCCTTTGGAAAACCGCAAACCACGGAGAGCATGAGACCCAGCGTCATGTCTGTGGCTCGGGTAACAGCGTGGATCTCCTCTCCGTGTAGTTGTGCACGTACGTGTGTGTGTGTACGTGCAAACGCACGCGTGTGAGAGACTCAAGGGGAACGTGTGTGCAGGTAGGCTACTGCACTAATCACAAGGGTGACTTGTCTTCTTCGGATACCTTAGCACAGAAGTAGGAAGGAGACTTTCCTGGCTCACCAGACGAGCTACTCATTCCACAGGGCTCAGCACCCAGGAGGGAAACTGAGCCTCTCCTGGTCCTTGGCATCATCTCACCTGTTGAAGAAAGGGTGCAGGGTCTACAACCGCGGGTGTTTGCAATGCCAACGAACGCCTGTTTTTAGTTTATTGTATGTGCTTAAGAGCTGGCACCTCTTTTTTTTTTTTTTCCTTGTCTTAAATAAATCAGATCTGAGAATTCCGGTAGACAGGAAACTAATTTTAACGATAAATGCTTCCTTTCTAGACTGAGCATTGTTCAGCCTTACAAAACTCTGTATTGTACAGGGTCTGTTTTCTCGACAGGAAACACATCAGAATGATGTTAAAATGCTTGGTTTTCCCAGATAATACTGTAAGAAAATACAGTAACCATGGAAACAATACATCTGAACACTCGAGATCGTTTTGTGCTAGCCTACCTATAATTCATCATTACCGCGAGGCTCTACTTTCTCTAATTTATATGTATTCTCGTGTTTGAACCTAGCTGATGAAATATCTAATAACAACCCCGCATAAGCCTTCCCAGCACAGCAAATGTGCTTGAGAAAACGCAGAAACCGTTGCCTGTCAAAGAGGAAGCTGGATTGAAACTCTGGGAACGCTTACCGACATTGCTTCCGGAATGAGGTGCCTTGTTGATGACGTTTAATCCACTTTTATTCCAGGCGATGGAACCGTCTGGGGAGCAGTATCTCTAGGGGCTGGGGTGCCCAGTGGTGGGGGGGGGGTGGTAACACCTTTCTCATTCTCCCAGGGTTTGCTCATCAAGACGCAAATCCAGTGGCTGCTGTGTCTCCTATCACCCTCTGATAGCTTGGCCGAGGGCTGGAGCAGAATGCACATCCCAAATTCTGTGTGCCATGGAAGCAATAATCAAGTGACTTTCTTCTACCCCTGATGAGTTGCATCTCTTTTTTTGGGGGGGCGCGGGGGGAGGACGCATTTGTTTTGCATACTACCACGCAAAAAGGCTGGTATGTCTGTGAAGTCTGAGGCCTCCCAGATGAAGCAGATCTACGAACGCTAACCGCCTTTCGCAAGCAAGGTGGACCACAGCTACTCTGTCTCCAGCTGAAGAAGGACGAGCGATGACAGGTAGACATTAGTTAGGTCAGGCTTTGGATTTGATATCTGTGAATCCCACCAGAGACGACAGCCTTCCCCCCACCCCAGCCTGGTAATCAGATGGGGGCTGGACGGGTTTCTTTTCGCAGTGTCTACCCGTTTAAGGAAGGCTGGCCTCGTGTGTGTCATTGCAAAGGGCACCTTTAATTCCCTTTCCCCAGGCCGCCTCCCTATTTACATTACGAACTCCGCTCCATGATTGTACTTTATAGAGCCCGAGATTCATTTAAATGCCAGAAAATTATGCCAAAGGGATTTCACTTAACCACTGTCTCTGTCAGGAATGGAGTTATACAACCTCTATTAATGCGAACGGGAGTTCATGAATAAATCCTCAGGAACACAGAGGGGGGAAAAGAATGGGTCCAAGGGAAGATGCAGAATGAAGAGACTCGGGAGAGAGAAAAATGAGATGGCAGCCGGATTCCCCCCCCCCCCCCCGCAAGTTAATCCCTCGTAAAACCAGAAGCCACTGGTGATTGCCGTCTCTTAAGGAGCAGCGAGCTCAAGCAGGAAATCCCTCATCTCTTAAGCCGCAAGACTCAGACGGTCTCTGCGACTCACAGCTCTTAGATCGGACGCGATCTGCCATTGCCCGACAGGACTGGACGGGTGGGGGGGGGGCGTCCGCCCATCCTGGGGGTGGCGGGGGGGGGACTCTGAGATCACCCGGGAATGGATATTCCCGCCGTACGATCCGTCTGGAGACACGGATTCTCATGACCTGGCGTGACGGCGCTTGCACGCCACCCACCTGCTAAGACGCAGGCGGGCTGAGCGTACGGACGTGACAGGACAGGACAGGTTGTGTGGTTTCGTGGCCCCCACGCCGTCCCGAGCACGCTGCCGATGTGTGCGGGGCGAAACACGGAGCCTTGAACGGAGAATGCGAATCAGCTATAAACCCATCAGGGTTAGAAACCCACGGCACTGGGGCGTTCGTCAAAGCCCAGCCAGTGCCGCCTGGCGTGAACAGAGCAGACGGAGAACAAGGCTGCCCGTTATGTTCACTGAGACTACTGCACTGCCCAGAAAGCAGCCTTCTAGAACTTTCCAGGGCCTTCTTCAGAGGTGATCTTTTCCGGGTATACCGATGAAAGTGAGTGGCAGTGGATATAAATAAATGCCCCTGTATGTGTGTATGCACACACACACACACACACACACACACACACACACGAGTCGCTTTAATTTCTTGACAAATAGCGGCTACATCACGGTACGACATGGATATCCAGCAAGTGAGAATCGCTCTGCCTTACCTGAGGCGACCCGCCCCGCAGCAGAGAAAGACATCGATTTCCCCGCGTTCACGACCGGCGTCCTCCCGTCTCCTACCCTCCCCCGAAGGGTGCTCGGGCCTGGCCTTCCCATCGCTTGTGAGGAACCCCGAAATTCCACACGGGAAATCGAGCGCGGCGCTGCGTGGAACCCCGGGGGGGAACCTCCCCCCCCCCGCCCACCCCAGAAGAGAACGTTCCCGCAGACGGCGTTTCCAGCCTTCTCCTGAGACTCAGTTTCTCTTCTTTGTTTCTCCTCCCCCAAGGAGGAATGGTTGTAAAAATAATTCCTCCAGAACAACACCCCCCCCCCCCAAGCTCTTGGATGCGTAGAAGCGAGCGAGCAGCCCCGCGCTGGCTCTCATCACGGAGGTCCTTAGGTTCCTGTGAGGGCTGGGGAAGGGGGTGCGGGTGGGGTGCCCGCTGAGTGTTGGCGCGGGGCGTGCGTGTGGGTGTGTCCTCCGTGAGTCTTACGTGGTGCACCTGTTTAAACGCACCTGTCACAGGACAAGCGTGTCTCCCCGGTGAGCGTCGCAGTGGAGACGAGAACGCCACGGACACGGGCCACCCATGGCTCACTGGTGCTGCCCGCACCGTCCTCCGTCCACAGCCGAAGGGCTCGAACTCAGGGCCTGAGCACTGTCCCCTGAGCACTTTGTGCTCAAGGTTAGCCCACTACCACTTGAGCCACGGCGCCACTTCCGGCTTTCTGGTGGTTCGGTGGAGAGAAGCGTCTCACGGACCTGCCTGCCCGGGCTGGCTTTGAACCGCGATCCTCAGGTCTCAGCCTCCTGAGTCGCTAGGACGACAGGCGAGCCCCGCCGGCACCCGGCTTAGGCAGAGTTTATCTTTCATTTGTTCCACTCGGAAGGATCGTGTCAATCACAGACCTCTGCGTTATCGTGGTCGGTGCGTGTGTGTTTCCTGACCTGCTTTATAGCTTTGTAGGAATATTCCCACTGTTGGGCCAGAATGAGCCTCTACCTCCCTCTCCCTCTCGGCCGGGCCGGTGCTCAGCTCCAGGTGCTCAGCTCCGGGTGCTCAGCTCTAGGTGCTCAGCTCTGGGTGCTCAGCTCCAGGTGCTCAGCTCTTGGTGCTCAGCTCTAGGTGCTCAGCTCCAGGTGCTCAGCTCTGGGTGCTCAGCTCTAGGTGCTCAGCTCTAGGTGCTCAGTTCTTGGTGCTCAGCTCTAGGTGCTCAGCTCCAGGTGCTCAGCTCTCGATGCTCAGCTCTAGGTGCTCAGCTCTAGGTGCTCAGCTCTCGGTGCTCAGCTCTAGGTGCTCAGCTCTAAGTGCTCAGCTCTCGATGCTCAGCTCTAGGTGCTCAGCTCTAGGTGCTCAGCTCTGGGTGCTCAGCTCTAGGTGCTCAGCTCTAGGTGTTCAGCTCTGGGTGCTCAGCTCTGGGTGCTCAGCTCTAGGTGCTCAGCTCTAGGTGTTCAGCTCCGGGTGCTCAGCTCTAGGTGCTCAGCTCTTGGTGCTCAGCTCCGGGTGCTCAGCTCCGGGTACTCAGCTCTTGGTGCTCAGCTCTGGGTGCTCAGCTCTCGGTGCTCAGCTCTAGGTGTTCAGCTCTAGGTGTTCAGCTCTGGGTGCTCAGCTCCGGGTGCTCAGCTCTAGGTGCTCAGCTCTAGGTGTTCAGCTCTGGGTGCTCAGCTCTTGGTGCTCAGCTCTAGGTGTTCAGCTCTGGGTGCTCAGCTCTGGGTGCTCAGCTCTAGGTGTTCAGCTCCGGGTGCTCAGCTCTGGGTGCTCAGCTCTAGGTGCTCAGCTCTCGGTGCTCAGCTCTGGGTGCTCAGCTCTAGGTGTTCAGCTCTGGGTGCTCAGCTCTAGGTGCTCAGCTCTGGGTGCTCAGCTCTAGGTGCTCAGCTCTGGGTGCTCAGCTCCGGGTACTCAGCTCTGGGTGCTCAGCTCTAGGTGTTCAGTTCTTGGTGCTCAGCTCTTGGTGCTCAGCTCTAGGTGCTCAGCTCCAGGTGCTCAGCTCTGGGTGCTCAGCTCTAGGTTCTCAGCTCCGGGTGCTCAGCTCTCGGTGCTCAGCTCTTGGTGCTCAGCTCCAGGTGCTCAGCTCCAGGTGCTCAGCTCTAGGTGCTCAGCTCTTGGTGCTCAGCTCGGGGTGCTCAGCTCCGGGTGCTCAGCTCTGGGTGCTCAGCTCTAGGTGCTCAGCTCTCGGTGCTCAGCTCTGGGTGCTCAGCTCTAGGTGTTCAGCTCTGGGTGCTCAGCTCTAGGTGCTCAGCTCTGGGTGCTCAGCTCTAGGTGTTCAGCTCTGGGTGCTCAGCTCTGGGTGCTCAGCTCTAGGTGCTCTTGGCTTTCTGCTGCTCTAAGCCAGGGTCAAGGTCTTTCCAGGGAGGAAGTAGCTATTGGAGAGGACAGTGTGCGGCGTCCGCCGGGAAGGGCCAAGGTAAAGGGGCCACGCTGCGTACCTTCCAGACGGCACGCGCCGTTCACGAACCGCGAGGTCAAGGGCTGGGGAGCGTGAATTCCTCCCGCCGTTCCCAGGGGCGCGCGCGAGGCTTTGCACCTGAGAAACCTGAGCGCCGGTGGCGGAAAAGCCTCGGGGCCCGGCGCCTGGGGCCCAGGGCTTCTTCCCTCGCAGCCCCCGGGGCCGCCTAATTACCCCACGTGGGCACCGCGCCATCGGGAGACGGGAGAACTCGATTCACAACTATTCTTCAAGTGGAAAAGTGGACGCCCTCGGTAAGCACTGCCCTCTCCGGGGACGCAGCAGAGCTCGGCTTTCAAGTGAAGACCGGACTTAGCCAACGCCTAGGCGAGATAATCCTTTAAGACCTTGCTGGTGATGAGAAGCAGTTCGATTTCTCCCAGAGGCAAATGATTGCAATAGAAACTCCAAATAAACTTAAGAAGAAGAAGAAGAAGAAGAAAACCCAAACCTGTCTTGCTCCTGAGAGGTTTAAGAAAGGATATCCCAGGTTGAAGCTACTAGAGTGAATAATGTAGGCTGATTTCATCGCCCCAAAACTTTCCCACCACATCTTCTGAGGAAGGAACTGATGTTCCCGCTGCAGCAGTAGAAAAGGTTGTGGGAATAATTGAGAAGCTTCTTTCTTTCATACCAGTGCCCACCCTTTCTCTAGAAGCCATCCGTACACTTTTCCAAATTCTCTAGTTGCAAATCCATCCACCCATCTATCCATCCATCCACCCATCCATCCATCCATCCATCCATCCACCCACCCATCTATCCATCCATCCATCCATCCACCCATCCATCCATCCATCCATCCATCCATCCATCCACCCATCCATCCATCCATCCACCCATCCATCCATCCATCCATCCATCCATCCATCCACCCATCCATCCATCCACCCATCCACCCATCCATCCATCCATCCATCCACCCATCCATCCATCCACCCATCCACAGCAAAGATGGCGAATGAAAGACTGAAAACTGGCTCTCCAGGACAAACTACATGGGGCACCCGGCTTACGTCTGAGGTTATGATCATTAGAAATTTGATTTCCAGTAGGATTCCTTCAAATAGTATTAGCATTGCAGGTACACACTGACACACAGAGTGTGAAAGTATTCACACGCGCGCGCACACACACACACACACACACACACACACACACACACACACACACACACCAACCCAGGGGAAGCAAGGAAGGCAAGAAGAAATCATGGAAAGAAAAGGGAATATGCCCCAACTACCAGCACTGGGGTCTCTTCCAGGGGTCATTCATTTAGTGTATAACTTGCTACTTATTTCAGTAAAACTGTTTTTCTAGACTTCACTACAGTGTGTGAAACTCGGTCCACAGGACGCATTTGTGCCCGCAAAGAAACACAAATCCGTTGCCCGATTGAAATCAATCTTTGCCCAGAGAGCGGTCTGAGTAGTTTGACAGATTAGCAACGAAGCCAAATGCCCTGGTTTCGAATCCCCTGTCCTTTTCCTTCAGGGTCTCTCCAAATGCACCTGCCTCTCCCTCTCCCGGCCTGGGCCCGGCTCCCCCTCTTCTCGCCGAGCCCCATGGCACAAAACCATCCAGAGAATCTGGGGCTCCCCCCACCTTCTTCTGGACGCGATGCCCGGGTCACGGCCCGACCCAAGGGCCCCGCTTTTATAACGAAGGAAACTGCCTGTCTGCCAGAGACCTGACCGTTCTTAGAAAGCCTAGGGAAAATGAGTCACTGCGATCGGATGATCCCCCAACCACTTCGCCACGGTTTCAAACCCAAGCTGGGGTTAACTAAGGTGAGAACCTCAGAACCTCAGAACTCCCCCCACCCCGCCAATGGAAACGGAACCCAAAGACGGGGGCCAGCGTCCAGCGACCTTTAAACAGGAATCCTCTCCCACAACCATCGCTGTCACCACAGCCGGGCCAGGCAGCCCGTTCACTGTCAACTATGGGAAACGGATCAATCACTTCCCTCTGGTTTCACTCTGGAAGGCACGGACGGGGACCCTGTCATCGCGCTGTCGGCATCTGTTGCCGTGTGGATTTCTCTCCCCAGGGAGACCTGGGGGACCCGGCTCCCACGGGTGGACAGCCGGGGTCCTCGGCCACGCGCGGTCTCCTGTCTGCTTCTTCACCAATTGCCCGTCTCTTCCCGGAGGAGCCTGTTACTCTAACATGACCGTGTGCAAATACTTTGAATTTTGACCTTCTGCACACATGCTGCTGTTTTGCTCAAAGCCGGGCCTAAGAGAAGAATGAATGAAATATTTCATAGAACACAGAACATCAGTGATACAGGATACACAGTGGGAGGGAGGGAGGGAGGGAGGGAGGGAGGGAGGGAGGGAGGGAGGGAGGGAGGGAGGGAGGGAAGAAATGTGGCGTATAAATAAGCAAAAAGTTTTTTTTTTAATTCAACTTAAAATACCACCCCCCTCCTCACAGTTATTATGATTTCCCCCCCTTAGTTTGAACATTGATTCACTAGAAGTTATATCAACAGTCTTGTTCCTAGGAGAGGGAGGAATAATAGGGAGAAGAGGAACTGTTTAATTGTGTTTGAGGCATGGAATAGTCAGAGATTCTGATTAGAGTGGGAGGAATAAATTATTAAATCTACCCACATGCTCCGTTTTTAATCTCTATTATTTAATTTTGCATCCATAAATGTTCTCATGCAATCACTGGTAAAACACTAATTAGTATTTATGAACTGATTCATTTTAAGCTTGACCTTTAGATAATTACAGTTTGTGAATTCCATTCTTTTTTTTTTTCTTCTTTTTTTTGCTATACAAATAGCTTGGCAAACTCGATTTCTTTCAGCTCTGAATATCTAGTGGTTAATTAAAACAGTTTTGTGCTGGTTTCCCGCCCCCCCCCCCGTTCTTGAGTAAGCCTTATTTCATCAGGATGTAAAGTGTCTTCATTAATTATTTGGAAACAAGAAGCAATATGTTTTAATAATAATTCGGTTATTCTGTGGACTCCTTCTGAGTGGTTCCTAAAGAACTGAATACGATTTTGAAACTGTAATTACGTCTTATACTATCTCTTCGGCATAATTAGAAGGTAAGGGATATTTTAGACGAGGAAACTAAAACAGAGTTGACACAGTTTCCACAGAGCTAATTCACAACGGAAAATGGGGAGGGTCCGGAAGCACCTGCTACCTCCTCAAGGCTCTCCAGAGTAACGAAATCTCACAAAAGATGCTGTTCAGCTCACGCCCATCATCCCAGCTACTCAGGAGGCTGAGGCCTGAGGGTCGTGGTTCAAAGCCAGCCTGGGCAGGAAAGACGCTTACCGCCAACGAACCACCAAGGAACCAGGCGCGGCGCCGTGACTCAAAGCGGCAGGGCGCGAGCTTTGAGCGGGGAAAGCCCAGGGACAGCGCCCAGGCCCTGAGTTGAAGCCTCACGCCCAACAACCATGTGTGTCTTAACGCCGTTCATACTTGCCTTTTCGTTTATTTATTTTTCCGCTCGTGCTGAGCACTTTGTGCGTGGGTCTCAGGCACACTCGCGCTGCGTTTGCCGTTTGCCTCGGGAGAACACACAGAGACACCAATGTGTGGGCCAGACGGATGAGCCGTGTCACGCCTGAAGTCGTTTCTGCCTCGCTGTCACCTGTCTTCCGCTGTCACCTGTCCACTCTTAACTGTCCCATCCAGGGGACCTGAGGATCAGCTCACTTAAAATCACCGGAGAGGCTGTTTTTCAACTCGGAGTAGCATAAAACACAGGCAGTCCACTTGTTTTCTTTGCCTCAAAAGGAGAGTCTCACAAGCACGCGCCACACCGAGTTAAAGAGATACCGATACTGCTTTGGTGAAGAGCTACTAAAACCTGCTTCAAGGTAGATTCCTGAACCGGACCCCAAATTTGTTTGTTACACGGAGGATGCTGAGCTTTAAGCAATCCATCTTTCTCCTGCTTTGGTCTGACAATGTGTGGTATTAATATATCATGAAAGAGGCAGGTCTCAGACATGATGCATTAGCAGCGCACACACACTAGAGAAATATCGGATGTGTGTGCGACCCGGGAGACTTGGGGCTGCTGTTTGAAGTCGGGCTTTGTGGTTGCTCTGCTTTTTCTGCAAAAGGCGGCAGCACTGACGTCTTATTGACAAGTTAGAGCTTACTGATAAGTTAACTCCAGTGTTTGGAAATTAACAGGGACAGAAACGTTTACCGAAACGCAGCAAATGAAATGTGGTCGGTTATAAACAGACCCTTCTTAAGGAGAAGACTGATCAAGGACGGTAAGCTCAGCTAACATTAGTCTAATCACGATGCTATATCACAAGGCATGATTTACTACCTGATGATGTTTGAAAAGATTCAGGTAAGACTTACATTGCTCCATAAGTTCCGCTGTCTGACATACTTGATGCTCTGAATTTCTCAGTACTGAATCCTATGTAGAAATAATAATAATAATAATAATAATAATAATAATAATCGAGTACCATGACTTTTGGTGGGTTCACACATTACCCAAAACCAGAATTGTGCATTTGAACAAACTGCCTGGAATTTTTTCCATCGGCTGTAGCTTGACCTTCACAGTTGACAGGGAAAAGTCTTTCCAAAAAAGATGCTCCAATCTTACGGTGTGGTGATTAAATATGAAAACGTGAACCAACCGCTGCTTAGAAAGCCAGGCCAAGTTAAAAAAAAAATAAAGCTGTAATAGTCTCAGTGGTCGCATAGATACCTTCTCCTGTGCATCCATATTTCTGTATCTCAGCGTCCCTTTTATTTTCTTCCTCACCGGGCATGCGCGGCAGGTATGAAGCATAGAATGTGCAATGCCGGGTAGACAAGGTAGCGAGGATGTGTTGAAGAGCAGCGTCGTTTTGAGGCCCCGCTCTGTCCGTGAGCTCCTCCACTCTGCTCCTGAACCAATCCCTTCTCACCTCTCCATCCGCAGATCACCGCCTCACCCGGTCCGTTTGATATAGAAACGGGGGGAAAAAAAGTCTAGATTCAAATCAGTCCTCCTTAGAATTACTAGGCGAGTTTTTATTACCCATCGGGGTTCGGTGGGGAAAGAAATAGTATGTTTTATGATACAGAATTTAAGGGCAAGTCCTCCTTGCTCGTATCACTGTTCTACACTGCTTACGAGGTATTATTAAAACAGCGTGATGCACATTCAGGCTCGGAAATGAGCTGCTGCCGCTCCAGAGTTTATGTACAGGGCACTGCTGAACTTGAACTTGTACACAGCCCCCGGGGCCTTTATCCTTGTGAGTTCTCAAGGTCAGGGGATGGAGAGAGGCCTCAAGGTCGGTCACGGAGGTCATGTCTCTTTTCCTGGCAAATACCGATAACGCGAGGGTCGTGGACTCTTGCAACATTAGGGGGAAAAGTCTGGGCCGCTTCAGAATCTATCTCGAGAAATAATCAGGCCCCAGAAAGGACGGAGCCAAAAGCTCAGTGGTACAGTGCCTGCCTAGCAAGTTCAGGGCCCTGACTCGGAACCCCAGTACTGGGCCCCGTGGGCGTTTCTGTGTGCAGGAGAATGGCACGCACTGGTAAATCCTGATGAAACCAACAAAACGGTAATCGAGGAAACCAGAGCCTTGTCTTCAATTTAAGCCACGTGGAGAGGACATGAGCTCTCACGATGGCTGAGGGGCCCTGGTAGGAAATAGTGTCACTGTGTGTGCGATTCCACGGCGATCCAGGAAGACGGGAGGGACGCGTGTGGAGTAAGGATCCACGTAATAAAGGAATGGAACCCTTCAGCTCCGATGCCAAAGAGGAACTTTCCAAGCACGGGAGGTACCAACCCCCGATTCCACCAAGACATTTGGGGTGAACGCCACCGCCGGGCCAGGAGGGTCAGAGGTCACCTCTGCGTTGGTGGGTGATTACGAAAAACAACAACAAACTGAGCCGGGCTCAGGCACTGTTTCAGAACAACCATCGCACGGCTGGTCGCCGAGAGGCAGAACTGTCAGGGCCGGAGCGGACCCGAGCGGACGCTCGTGGGAAATCCACGGGGGTTCAACAACCAGAGGGGACGGGGGGCGGGGGGGAGAGGCGCACAAGCAAGGAGGGAGGGCTGGGGTCTGGAGGCGTCCGGCCCCGGGTGCTCACGAATCAGGAGGAAAGCCTTGGCACCTTGGAAGCAGAGGGGTGGCGCGGTCTCGTTTGCATTGTCTGCCTTCGGAGAGAAGCGAGGAGGAGGTTTCCCAGAGGGTGGTTCTGCGCGTGACGGAGATGGTCTAGAAAGGCCTAGAACAAGTCGAAGGCCGGGGGGACGCACCACGCTCCTACGGAAGGCACTTTTGGGGGTGTCGGCGCGTGAAAACGGCTCTAGGCGTCATCACCACGGTGGGATCTCACGGAGACTTTTGCACCACGCAGGGGTTCGTTCGAAACGAAAGCGAACCGAAAAAAAATGAAATGGAAATGGTGCACCGCACGACAGAGCAAGGTGCAGATTCTCTAACCAAAAGAGGAGGTGAAGGAGCTCGAGAGAGAACCGGCCGAGCCCGCGGGGTCCCTCCTCCGCCCCATTGCAACACCTCTGCCTCCGTACAAAACCCTGTTCATCCCACCCAGAGCCGCTGAGACACAGGTCAGAAGCTGACGCTCTTCCTCTAGGACCAGCTCGGAAAGACGTGCGCACACACACACACACACACACACACACACACACACAATACTATATATAATATACATATATATAATATACATCTATAAGTATGTTATATATATATATTTCTATGGACACCGATTTCTATCTTCTGGGTTTTGAATAGGGTGGTCAGCAGTCCAGACTGCAAATCTCGGTACCATTTTACTCAACTTTGCCCACAGAATTCTACCTACCAATTCTGTGCTGGGATTCACCACCACCGCCAAGAACAGCAACAAATCAAAGCGCGAGACTATCATTTGAAAAACTTAGATGAGACTCTTCCAAAAAGAAAAAAAAATCAGCTCTATTCTGGCTTTTCACTTTCAAAAGGTTGTGCCTATCAAAAGGCTCTGACGGACTTTGTTACGTCCAATAAAGATACAAGGTTTTGCCTTACCCACGTCAATGAAACGAGGAACCAGAGTGAGCGAGACAGATGCGCATCTGTTTTATTCGGGTGCTCTTTTCCTCAGCTTGGTCCTGTTGATTCCCTTATGCCGAGAACAATATTTTCCATGCAGTGTAGACTCAAGCATTTTTTCTGAATAGGGGAGGGAAATATGCGAACCCTTCCTATCGCTGGCATAATAACCTACTGTGTGCAAGAGACTCTCAGTTGATTTGAGGTTGATGGTCATCGTTCTAGTTGGGTCGTAAGAGTAGAGGTGGATGTCAGAACCTTAATACCGCTACCATTATTCTGCGTATAACTCACAGCTGTTGAGTTTTAATTATCAGGGGTTTATGAGCTATGCGTCTGCAGCAAAGTAACGGATCTCCATTGTCACGTTATTAATGAGTATTAACTCATCACATTCACGAAAAAAAATAGAACTCACCAATACATGCATTTCCAAAACACGGCGGTGGGGGGGGGGATTTAAGGAGGAGCATTATAAAATAGATGATTTGTGAAACTGTGCATATGGATATATAAACAGAACGAAGCGAAAATATGCGTTAATTGTGACTCTCTCTATGGTAGTATCCATCAATGCACACTAACAAATAAAGGGGATTTATCACAAATAGAGAGAGAGACAGAGAGATGTTAGAAACTTGCTTTCACGATAGTTCCAAGGTTTATGTATCTACAAAATTGGCCTTGGCATTTTGGGGGTTCTTTTCTCTTTCCTATAACCAGGAACCATTGCATGTCGTGGTTAGGACAACAGAAGTTATACAATGTCAACTGTCTGATGTTCAATGCCTCCCCACCAAAAAAATAACCCCAAACCTATTAGCCTCTCTAGCCTTGTCTACTGCCATGAATAGCTGAAGTCTATACTTCAGGGAGCCATTGGACATAACCTTTGAATAAGAGCAAGATTCTGTTCAGTTAGCTTCCACCAAAAAAAAAAATCGTTTCTATGATTTATTAGAAGTGCCAGCAATAACGATCTCACAAACGTACTGGAGTGGAATATAAATACAATTAGCTATTAAGAAGCGATATTTTGCGGAATTCTTATAAATGCTGAGATTCCAAATTGATCCTTCAAATTAAATATTCATGGGAGGGATATCGATTTCTAAAGATAATTGTAGTCTGAGTCGCATCAACAGAGCATAAATAAAGCAATTCTTTCTCCTTTTCTTCCTTCCTCCTCTCTTTCATCCACCTCTCCTCATTTCTGCTTCTCCTATTGGTGTCTTAAATTCTATATCTATTCATGCAATAGAAAGCTAAATTCTGCACTTGGGAATTATTAGATAATTCACAAGCAAACATAAATTTTGAATTTTGAAATAGCTGCAGAATGAAAAATAAGGAGTTTAATCATTTAAGATCTCTCTCAGACGCAAGTCTTTCAAAATTCTATAACCGATGACAAAAGAATAATGAGTTTATTTTCACTTAGGAAAACAGAACCATTTGCTTGTTAAGTATGTCTGGCATATATATCTATGTATATATGTGTGTATACACACACACACACACACACACACACACACATAATCCAAAACTCTGGAATAACCTTAATTTTATAGCTACCAAATTGCCTCTACAAAATTTGAAAACATCTATATTTCACAAATACAGAACGTATTCTAGGTCAGCAACGTTAATGGTCAAAAATGTAAACAAGTAAAATATCATTTTCACAACTGTGAGTGAGCACAGAGTTTGAGCATTGCAAAAGCAACACAAAACACAAAATAGGTCCTAGGTACGTACTCTTATCTAGTATGGTTCACAAGACGTTGAGAATAGTTCAGCACATTGATGAACTTAAGAACATTTTTACCGTTAGAAGAAATGTTTTCGAAGTTCCAGTCACCTCAAACAGCCTAGCAATTCACAACTCGGCCAGTTCCTCCATCGATGAAAAAAATCTTAAATAAATTATAAATCATTTGGAGAGAATAAGATGGAAAACACAAAATCGCTGAATAGCGGGACTTTAAATAATCTCTAGATCTCAACAATCATAAATAAGAGCACGTGGAAAGTTCTGGGCCACAAAGTTCTGCAGGAGACATCCGTCCCCTAGAACTTAGGCAGAACGTGAAATCCGTGTTCATTCCCCTCAGCCATGTTCTGACTCGGCTTCATTTAAAGGAATAAGTTCATTAGTGGAGAGAAACTTTTTGGTAGGCTGAATTATCCAATAATTTTTTTAATAAAGCGATAAAACATATCACGTAGGGAAGGGACCCCGTTTTTACGATTTCATCAATGGGAGGGAGGGAGGGAGGGAGAGGAAAAAAGAAAACGCAGATGGTTACGTATTGAATACGGAACCACAAGTCCCTGTGTCAAACGGCACTGAGTCCCTAAAGTCTGTTGTTTGGTTTTAAAAGAAGAGCGGGCCAGTTTCACTTGCGTCACAGTATATGTCATGTGATCGTATATGTAGACACGCATATGTGACCCCTGGCATAGTTCATCCACATATGACACGTTCTTATATATCACATGATACGTAGGGTGATGTATAGGACGTGCTGTCGCTACCCAGATACGATCATCCCAGGACATAGCGTGACATAGCGTGTCTACGTAACGACCCACGCGGTAGGATGGGAGCGTTGCCCCAGCACGATCGCACTAGAGAAACCATCGGCCGTGTCTTGCGGGTCCCTGTCCGTCGCCCACACCCGAGCACCCTCAGGCTTCCAGACTTCCACCCCGCACTTGCGTGGGACGTGCTCTCGGATCTGCCCCGAGGCCGCGGGGCTGTAACTGGGGAGGGACGCCCCGGCTCCTCCCGACGGCCCGGTGGGAGGCGTGGCCGCTCCTGGGGGTGCGTGCAGGCGTCCTCGTGGCCCCGTCTCTCTCCTGATCCATCGAGGCCCCGGCGTGGACCCGTGGGCGGCTGACCGGCCGCGAAAGGATTCGCGTGGCGGGGAGAACTCCAAGGCCAGGGCAGGCGAGCCGGCCCGGGCCAGGCCGGGGGCTGAGCTGCTCTTCCTCCACAGCCTGCAGCGGCGAGGACCGACGCGGAGTGCTCATCGCCCGGCGGGAGAGGCCACGCGCACGCGACCGTTCCACGCGTGGCGGTGCTGGCCCGTGACCCCAGCGCCGGGGGGGCGGGCGCGGGCGAATCGCGAGTTCGAGGCCAGCCTGAGCTCCAACACCAAAATGACACCAGCGAATCGCAACCCCGAGGCTACTGCGCCCGTGGCGCTTAGAAGAGAGCTGAAGCTCCGCCAAGGACGAATGAAGGTCACCCGTCCGAGTCACGGGACCGCAGAGCCACCGCGCAGGCGGAGCCCAGGGGCTTCTGCAAACTGTATTTTCCGAGATTCGTTTGATATCACGTGTCAAACCGGGCACGCCGTTAAGAGCGTGTGCCCTTGTCACGCCCCAGAGGCACGCACACGCAGACACACCCGGAGGCCCGGCGGGGCCGGCACCGAGATGCAGCCAGTGAAAATGATCTACCCACCTGCCCAAACCATCCGTGACCAATGTCCACGCGCACGCCGCTCCCGCTGCCACCCTCTCCCGCCCCGACGGCGTTACGCACCTTCTCTTCACTAATGATCACTCGGGAAACCTTTCAAGCGATACTTCTCGCGACGCCCGGGCAGTTCTCTTGATAAGGTTCGAATCTGTGCGTCCTCAAGGCGACCGTTGAGATGGCGAGGTCGAGCTTGACGAAGCGCGGAAGTCTGGGGAGCTCAAGCCCGGCGCTCTATTTTACCGAGCCGTGCGGCACCCCGAGAAACTCGCTTCCCGTGGAAATGGCGTCAGTAGAAATGGTAAAAATCAAGGCCGGACGCTTGGTGGCTCACACCTGTGGTCGTAGCTACGCAGGAAGCCGAGATCGGAGAATCAGGGTTCAAAGCCAGCCCAGGCAGGGAAGTCCGTGAGACGCGTATCTACCATTAACCACCAGGAAACCAGACGTGGAGCTATGGCTCAAGGGGGTAGCGCGCTAGCCTCGAGCAAAAGAGGGGACAGCGCCCGGGACCTGAGTTCAAGACCCATGACCGGCAAAAACTTTATAAAATCACAAGGGGCACTGCATAGATACCAGTAGATCGTTTATCTTAAAAATGAGTTTTACTTGATACGTAAGACTAAATCATTTTTCCATGCGCTTGATTTCTGTAGCCATAACAAAAGATGGCTGTTAGTCTGAAAGGAAGTTTTAAGGTTAAAATTAAAGAAGGATTGAAGGCGATGATTTCACCCATTATCCTTCTGGAAACTCTGAGAAACAAAGCGCATTCGAGCCGTGACTGAGAATAACACTTAACTGCGTTCCATATTTGACAAGAAACAAACTTTTTTTTTTGTATCTCAAAAACATGTACCCCTTTTATCTCACCTCTTCAGGGTTTATGTCTCTCTCATTCTGAAATTTTACGGTTTTCTTGCCAACCCTTTCCTAGGTCAAGTAAGTGCCCCTTATACAAAGAAACCAGAATTTGGCACATACCGTTCATTTACCTGGCTGTTACATCACCTTTGCACCGGCAAATTCTTCTGTTTTAAGCATCCCGTTAGCGTTGCCAGCAAGCGTTCACCCCGTCTTTTCCAACGTCCACGGGTCCTTCCTGTTGAGCGGTATGACATCCAATTAGCCATTTGTAATCTCTTAGGATGTAGACATCTTGGACAACCCTACTGAACTCAGCCGCGCGGGTAACGCTTAACGACGCGTCGAGAGGCTTCATGATTTGGAGACCGCCGTCTTTTCTTTTTCTGTTCCTATTTCGTCATCACGATACATCCTAACCCTTTACGCTAGACCATCGAAAGGGCTACCGACGGCCCCACTCCAAATCTCATCCATCCAGCCCTCTCCATGGACGAGGTGGAAAACCTGGCCGGAATCATCCTGGAAAAATACGACTAAAAATGGGCCCCGTCAGGGGTGAGTGGCAGTTAGAGTCCCAGGCCGGCCTTACCTGAAGCGGTCACGGGTTTTAGTTTTTGTTTTAAATTCCCATCCTGCACTTTAAAACGCCGGCTGTCTCAGGAGAAGCATCCGACGTGGGAAGAAGTCTCCAGGAGATCCTGGGGGAGCCGCGTTGTGGATACCGTCACGGCGGTCCTTCCTCGGGAGGCATGATCGTTTCTGGACGGGGTTGGGACGCGCGTGGCCCCCCCGGGAATCCCCACCCCCCGCCCCCCCCCCCCCCGCCGGGTGCATTCGTCTAGATGATCAATCAGGGCTGCTCCCCGGGGCGTTTGTCTCCCCCCGGGCCGCCGGATGGGTGACAGGTGACTCCGTCCCCCTGACGTCTGCGGAAATCTGGAATTCAAACCTAGAGAAGCCGCCGGTCACCCCCATGCTTTATTATTATTCTTTTTTTTCCCCCTGGCATTTTGTTGTTCACTCCCCTGGGCGCGCCTTCCGCCTGCTGCTCCCCGGGATTGTAATGCGAGGGCCCCCCCCCCCCCCGCCCGGGTTTGTCTAAGAGAACGCCGCCCGCCCGCATCCTGAGCCCCTTGGGCAGATTTCACTGCATGAAGACTTTGCAAATGGATGCGACGCATTTCGCGTCTCACGATTGAGCTGACTACGGACCCTCGGGGGCGAGGGAGGGCTGCGTGCGGAGGGGAAAGGCTAGGATTTGAATATGCGGTGCTACTTTGGAAGGTTCTAGAAATCGAGGAGGTAGGACCTAAGCGTGTAGGGAAGAGGATCTCCACGGAAGCAAATGGGAGCCTGTCTTGCCCGTGGCCCCCCTTTCCGAAGCAGAAATCCCCCCAAACCTTGCGGCTTCTGCCGTCGCACTCCCCCGTCCTACGCACACGCGTGTGTCACGAGGCCCCCGGCCCCGCTAAGAACGCACGGCACGCGAGTCTCACGCGTGGCGAAGGCCGACGGCTGCGACTCCGCCGCTAGGCGGATTTCCGTGGCCCAATGGCCTAGGAATTTACCAGACGACGCATTTCCTCACCAAGTGGAACTCAAGCGAGAGCAAATGACGACAGTTAGCCTCCAACACCGACGTTCCCCTGGAAAGAACGGTGCGTTCAGCAAACGTGGCCGGGGGCGGTCACTTGAATCACAAGTCCAGAATGTCTGTCTAGCCATTCACCCAGCGCCTTTCCGGAAGGTTCCAGGGGCTGAGCCCTAACCCCCTGGCCGTCACAAGGTCGACCAAGTGCCTGTGGGGAGATCGGGTAGAAATGCCAGGGAGGTAGAACTTGGCTGGGGATGTAGGTGATGGAGGGGGGGGGGTTCTGGTACCCCACGGTCTCTCTCCCTCTCTGTTCCTCAGATCCTCAGAGCCCGAGTAGCTCTTTCCTCCACCCTCTCTTTCCCGGGGGGGGGAAAAATATTCTTAGTACAGCCCTTCTCCACACACCCCCACAGAGAATATTTTGTGCGCAGTTTCTCACATTTTCCATTATCTTCATCAAATGGGATACCAGGGCACATTTCCATAAGCTTGATGTACAAAGATAGAAATGTGCTCTCGACGTGGTAATTAATGTAACACAAGCAGACACTCATTCACTCCAGCTTCAGTTATCTCGTTACATTTAAAGATACAAAGTAAAACTGGGAAGACTGCGGCCTTTTCCAAAGTAAAGGCAACCTGCTAAGTAACTCTGGGACAAAAAAGAAAAGTCTAATGTCGTAAGATTTCGAATATTATGGTCTAAAATCTGAGGAGCTCTTTAAGCACAAACGTGAACGTGATTAATCCATGAGACAATACTTGAAAGCTCATAAACCAAGGCTGACGTCAGATAATTCTTCAAAAAAAATGGTATACTGAATGCATTTGGGCTAAAAAAATAAGATTGACTTTTACCTCGACTATTCACTGAAAATATGTGTCTTAAGTTTCCTTTTCATTTGCTCTACAACTTTTCTTGGATTCCTAGTGCATCTCTGGATAAAGCACTATGAATAAAGCGCTATGTTAGCTCTTCTGGGAGATAAGAAGACAAATGACACAGGGCTCCTCCTAGAAGAAATGCATAATCCAGTACGGACATAAACTAGAGAACAGTAAGTATAATTTAGGCCAGGAAATGACAATCGGCCTTAGAGCTTTGCCGCGGCAGTATTTTTTGAGCTTCTTCGACTCACAGAAAGAAATATATTCCTACGTGCGTATCTGAAAACTGAAACCAGAGCCAGGCCCTGGGGGCTCCGCCTGTCATCCTAGCTACTCGAGAGGCTGAGAGCTGAGGATCGCGGTTCGAAGCCAGCCCAGGCAGGAAAGTTCACAAGACTCTTAACTCTGATGAACCACCCGAAAGCCAGAAGCGCTGCTGTGGCTCGAAGTGGCAGAGCGCTAGCCTTGAGCACCAAGGGCTCAGGGACGGCGCCCAGGCCCCGAGTTCAAGCCCCATGCGTGACCAACCAACCAAAAAACAGAACAGCTACAGGCCGCAAGCGAGTGCCTAAGAATTGGCAGCCACGCGGTGCGAGAGGTCGGCAGCCACGATGCCAGCGAGCAAACGACGAGGCGACGCGGTGGGCGGCTGGGAATGTTCCAGAGGGAGGCCACGTTGGGTGCAGCGGGGTTGGATGAGTGGAGGCAGGGCGCACTAACCAGAGCACGAGGAAATTCCGTGGCCCTCACGCCTGGCAACTTGGAAGTAAGTCCGTCCGCGCGCTCACGGAGAGGCCTCACGTTCGTGTGAACAGGAGGAGAAACGGAAATCAGTGGTCGGACCAAGTCAACGCAGGAGAAACCCTATGGGTGGCCCCTTCTACACGCTCAGGCCTAAGGGCGGTGGTCTTATTACTAAGTTTTTTTTTTTTTTTTTTTTTTTTTTTGGCCAGTCCTGGGCCTTGGACTCAGGGCCTGAGCACCGTCCCTGGCTTCTTCCCGCTCAAGGCTAGCACTCTGCCACTTGAGCCACAGCGCCGCTTCTGGCTGTTTCCTGTATATGTGGTGCTGGGGAATCGAACCTAGGGCCTCGTGTATCCGAGGCAGGCACTCTTGCCACTAGGCCATATCCCCAGCCCTTATTACTAAGTTTTTAAATATATATTTTGCCTACTACAAAACCCCGGCACACGGTCGAGCCGCGTTAAGTCTCCTCTTAGAGGTGTTTTAGTTCTCTCCCTCGATGCAAATATGGAGATGAGGATGTTTGTTCGAAGGAAACAAAACACAGTGTGCATCTCTCTGCCTTCGGAGTGCAGCGTTTGGGGGTGGCGATGGGGTTGGTTGGGGGTGGTCAGCCCCGCCGTGCCACAGTCCTGGGGCTGCAGAGCGAGAATCCCCGGCTCTGGGCCCGGCCACCTGGCCCGTTTCCACGCACGTGTTGCAAACGCCCGCTCGTTTTCCCTGCGTCTCGCGCGCGTGCCGCCCAGGCGACCCGTTACACATGTCGCGTCTCGGCGGGCAGGTGACCTTTCCCCGTTTCTGCCGATCGCAGAGCGGGGGCGCCGGCTGGGGGGCTGAGGTGCGGGGAGCACAGAGCACCACGACCTTCAGAGAGCACACGCCACACACCCGCCGCCACCTGCCGCGCCCGCGTGGGAGTTTACACACTTACCCGTGACTCCCGCACACTGAACCGCCCTAACACAGACGCCTGCTCACTGAACTGCACGACGAGGGGGTGAGGGGTGAGCTGTTCTATCGCGTGGATGTGCTGTCACCACAAGGGGCCGAGAACCCGCCCCCGCCCTCCACAGCTGGCCTGGGGTCACCGTTTGCCTTTCACATCTGTCACCGGCTGGGGCAGGAGCGGCGATGTCATCCCTCCTTCTTCTGAGCTTTTAGGCTTACGCTGCTCCTCCTTCCCACGATAGGTAGCCAAATAACTGTTGTTGTTGTTGTTGTTGTTTGTATCAGTACTGGGGATTGAATTCAGGGCTTGGGCACCGTCCTTTACGTTTCTATTTATTCATTTATTTTGCTCCAGGCTTGGTGCTCTACCACTTGAACCCGAGCCCCACTCCTGGCTTTTCTGCTGGTTTAGTGGAGATTCGAGTCTGGCTTTGAACGGGATCCCCTCCCGTGTCACCCTCAAGAAGAGCCCAGATGCTGCCAAGACACCCTCTCCACCGAGCCCCGCGTCCTGCTTTGAATTTGCCTTCTCCTTCCCGGACCAAAAAAAGAAGAAGGAGAGAAGGAAAAGAAGAGAGGAAAGAAGGGGGAAGACCTGAAGCCAGGGGAGGAGAGGGGAGGCGAGGGGCGGAGGAGCAAAGAGAAGGGAAGGGAAACCGGGAAAGGGAAGAAGGAAAGCGAAGCTGGCCCCGCGGGAGTGGCGGATTTCGGGGTCCCTCTTTGGGGGACCCCGCCGCCCGGCTGCAGGCCGAGAACACAGAGCCAGTCCATCTCCCGGCGTGCGGGCACGTGGAGAGAAGCGCTGTCCGCGCCCGCCGTGGGCGAGGTCCCCGCTCCTTCTGCTCCCGGCTCCCCCGTGAATGAGGGGGGCTCGCCGACCTTGATCTGGGTCGCAGGAGTTCATCTCCACCGGCTCCGTTTCCAGAAAAAAAAAAACATAAAAGATAAAAAACGATCACCATCCCTCACGAAGTGACAGCGCGTCGTCCCGGCTGCGGGTGAGGGCGCTGAAATGTCACCCGGGACGCGAGCCCCGTCTCCGGAGCGCGCCCTGACGGGGCCCCCACGCTCCCCAAGGTCGCCGTGACCTTCACTGGGAAGCAAAGCGCTGTTTGCATCTCTGTCCTTTCTCAAATCACAACACAGGATGCCCCAGGAGGGTGCTGTTGCCAGAGCTAAGAAACTGGTGAACGTTAATTAAACCAACAACTCCTAAAAAGAAATTTAAAATAAATCAAGGTCCACACGGCTGGCTTACGATCCAAGCCCTACACATGTTAGTGGTTTCATAAACCAAGGTATATTTGAGTCAATGAAAATATACACTGGTACATTTCTGAAAGAATTCAAAGGATTATGCTTAAAAATTCAGATATGAAATAACCTCCTACACACACACACACACACACACACACACACGATCCCTAGATAGACAGACAGACAGATGTGTAGCTGTTTTCTAGAGAAAACGAACCAGCCAGAAGGATGTAAGTACATTAAAACTAGAAATGTGAATCATGAATACACAGACCCACTGTGCTTTGTGTGGAAGTACTTTGCTCTTACATTTGGGGCAGAAATCCGGGGGTAGAGTGTGTGTGTGTGTGTGTGTGTGTGTGCGTGTGTGTGCATACGTGTCATTACTGAAGTTTCATTCTGGGAGCGTTTCTGTCTTAGCTGGCTAAACATCCATGAAGCCACTTGGAGCCATCTACATGCCATTCCTTTTAGTCACCGGAAGGCACGGTGTGTCAGCGGTACGCCTCCCCCGGGAGAAAGCAGGCCACTCGCGACCGCTCACTCCACTTCTGCCTGGCAAAGCCGATTCTCAGCCTCCTGTTCTGTATTCCTCTCAAATGAGCAAAGAAACGGCAGCGTTTCCACCCCACACCCACCTCTACAGCACACAGAGGCCAAGAGCAATTCTAGGAGGACACGTCAACCATTAAAACTCCGGAGGCTCTTTAGTACGAACCAGAGAGGAGGATACGATTTATTGCCCAGTGCCGGTGGCTCACGCCCGTCATCCTAGCTACTCAGGAGGCTGAGAGCTGCGGATCGCCGTTCAAAGCCTTCACAGAGCTAAGAAATCCATGAGACCCTTATTTCCAATTAATTACTGAAAAGCCAGAAGTGAAGATGTAGCTCTGGTAGTAGAACACCAGCCCAGTTAAGCTAAGGACAGCAGCACTCAGGTTCAAAGATAGATGGATAGATGGATGGATGATGGATGGATGGATGGATGGATGGATGGATGGGTGGGTGGGTGGATGGATGGGTGGCTGGGTGGATGGATGGATGGATGGATGGGTGGGTGGGTAGATGGGTGGGTGGATGGATGGGTGGATGGATAGATAGATGGATGGATGGATGGACGGGTGGATGGATGGGTGGGTGGATGGGTGGGTGGATGGATGGGTGGATGGGTGGGTGGGTGGATGTGTGGGTGGATGGATGGATGGATGGATGGGTGGATGGGTGGGTGGATGGATAGATAGATGGATGGATGGATGGAAGGGTGGATGGATGGGTGGGTGGATGGGTGGGTGGATGGATGGGTGGATGGGTGGGTGGGTGGATGTGTGGGTGGATGGATGGATGGATGGATGGATGGGTGGATGGGTGGGTGGATGGGTGGGTGGATGGGTGGATGGATAGATTTATGGATGGATAGATGGACGGGTGGGTGGATGGGTGGGTGGATGGGTGGGTGGATGGGTGGATGGGTGGACGGACAGATGGACAGACAGACAGACAAACATTTGTTCATTCCCTGTCAGTCATTCCATCGACAGAGTCACTGTAAACTTACTTTACCTCAGGTCTGTGCACCCTGCAGATGAAACAGACAGAATCACGGGAATGTCTGCTTTAACGGAGTTTGGAGTAGAAGTCACTGTGTCAGTGATGTACATCCCGTGAAAACCCGCGAGCCGGTGCTCAGGGCGTGCGGAGCCAGGCTTACGCATCGCACAAGGCGTGGTTATTCAGCGTGCAAAGGGGAGACGGCTGTAGAAGTGTGCGATCTGGCTTTATCCTGCCGCCCTCACCTCCTCCACGGCCTTCCTGAGTGTGTGTGTGTGCGTGTGAGTGTGTGTGCGTGTGTGTGTGCGTGTGTGTGCGTGTGTGTGTGTGCTCCTCATACACATGCTCTCTGTCAGTGTCCCGCTCCGTCATCTGCATAACCGATCTCTCATCCCCGTTCCCGTCTCTCCCGCTCTCATCTACGTGACCCATCCATCGATCTGTCCCTCACACACACCTGTCTATGATCAAGGTCTCGCTCTCTCTCCACTTTCTGTCGCCGCCGCTCCGGCGTGCGGTGTGCGGAGCGGGGAGGCTCACCGCGCTGAGAGCACACACGCAAGGACGCAGACATGTTCTGGAACTCGTGTCCGAGGAAAGCAGAGCTCCTTCAACGCCAGCACTGCGCTGGTGAATGGGCATCGGGGCCGGGAAAAGCCAGGCAGAGAAGCATTGTGGGAGAATCCGCGCGTCCTTGCGGACGTCCGGATGGATTAAGGCACTAACCTTCTAGGACGCCCCATCCCTTCTGTGGAGAGCAATGGTAATAATGGCTCCTTTCTGGGTCACAGGCACAGGACATCTTATTGCTTCCTGTTCTGGTCAAATGACTCACGAGAACCCGAAGAAACAGGCTCCCGCTTGCTGACTAGATGGCTCATCAAATAGGAGACATAATCCATCTGCTGAATGGGACAAACGACCACCATTCGGAGGGGGAGGGGGGTGATTATTTTTTTTAAAGATGAGAATGCAAAAGGTTAATTGCCCACATATGGAACGGATGGTCTAGTTTAACATGTATAATCCGCTCGCAGCTTAGAATGCTAATAGAAACACAGACTCGGAACGATGGGCGTCCCCTTCAACGATGAGCTCACGACTCTCCCCTGGAGGACTTCCGACGCACGCAAAGAATCGACACCGCGAGAGAAGACAGTGGGGATGGTCAGGGATCGAGGGAGACTGCCCAAAGGTCCCTGGGCACGTCGCCACCGGGACGGGCAGATGTCCAAAGCTGCGCTCACACACACACACACACACACGCACGTGCGTGTCAGAGAAAGGGGTGGGGGTGTTCTTGGGAACTCGGGGCCTAGGCACTGCCCCTGGGCTATCTGACTCAAGGCTGGCGCTCTACCACTTGAGCCACAGCTCCAGTACTGGCTTTGGGGTGGCTCATTGGAGATAAGAGCCTCACGGACTTTCCTGCCCCGGCTGGCTTTGAACCGCGATCCTCAGATCTCAGCCTCCCGAGTAGCTGGGGTGACAGGCGGGAGCCAGCACCAGCTCCTGGCTGGGAGATTTTCTGGTGCCTGAGCGGGAAGCCTCGTTTTCTCGTCCACTTCCCCTTTCAGTCCACGCGTGACTAGAAGAGCCGTTATTCTGACCTGGTAGGCATCCGTGTAGTTTAAGCCCGATTATCTTATTCGTTTTCTTTCCCACTGGAGGTGTTTTGAGAGAGTTCTGTGCATCCTGAAGACCATCCTATGATGTCACCCACAGACCGGGCACAGCTTTCGAATCTAGAGAAGATTCTGGAACCCAGCTGTGTGTCCCCCCCTCCCCCTCCCCTCCCCGGGCCTCAGAATTCGGCCTTGTAAGGTCAAGTTGCGGATTCAGAGTCCAACGTTTCCAAAAGATGCTTCTCACTTAACCTGCCAAGCGAACAGAGCTTGCAAAGCTAACGCCTGCCAGGAAGGGCCTGCTTTACCAAGAGCCGCGGGTTCTAGTCCCTCGTTAGAGCATTAGAGCGAGGGCAGGCTCCCAACCTCCGTTCTTAGGGACTATTTCTAGCTGCATGACGTGTTAGAAGCAGCTAGAGACCAAACCGATCATTGGGGGGACCTGGAGGGGGGTGGGGTCTTTTTAAAAAATTTCTCCAATAAGACAAAGGTTACCTGGCTCGCAGGCTGGGGCAAGCGGAACTCGGGGTTCGGATGCAAATGTTCAGCTTGGAGCGTTCATGAGGTGGCTACAATCCACAGAAACAAGGTCATTGCTCCATCGGCCCAAACGGCGGGGTTCCTGTGGAGACGCGAGGCTATTCAGCCTCACATTTCAACGCGAGCTGCTTTGAACAATACAAAGCAGGTGCAGCGGGAATGGCTCAGCCACCCCCAAAGGGGCTGGCGGTCACGCGCCGTTCTTCATACCCTAGAGAGCGGAATAGGGGAGGGAGGGCCACCTCAGATACAGCTCACGCCCCCAAAATGGAACGAAGGCTCAAGACACACCCAAAGGGGAGGCGTGCGGAAACGAAACTGGGTCCTGTATCTCGGGCTCTAAGGAGAAGACACGGAGGCTGGAGCTGCCTGTGTCACGCGGACCTAGCGTGCGTGAACTGTTCGGTGACACCCACCCGTGGGAGCCAGATTCTCGCGTCTCCCACAGAAGCAAAGCCCCGTGGTTCTTCTACTGAGCGACGCGCAGAATTAAATACCTGCGATGAGAGAGGACGCCTCAGGAGAAAGCGAAGGATGTAGGTGGGAAACAGAGAGAGAGAGAGAGAGAGAAGCGGAGAGCGAGCTACCATGACCTCTTTAGCCGTCCCTCTCTAACACGAGGAGCCTGATGGACCACCTGCTCCACATCTGGGTCTAAAGATAACCTCCGAGACGGGAACCACGCGAAGGGATACGATGGCATAGAAAGACGAAATCTAGGTCCCGGGTGAGTCTACTTGGCAGATGGTGAATGGAGCTCCCCGAGTTGACCTATTTGCAAGACCTAGGACCAGCACAAAAGCAACAAGGCCCAGCAGAGCCCCGCTGCTGGGGGTTTTCTGAGCTGTCTCCTGTCTGCCGCTTTCCTTCCCTTGTCATCTTTTTCGTGACTGTTTTCTACGGAAATGCTTCTATTATGTTTTAATTTATCTCCTGCCTGTAATACTGAATAGACATTGCCATTTTCCATCCAGTCGTTTGCAGAGTGTTTCCTTTTTTTTTTTTTCTTTGTTGCATGCAGTTGAACCTGTAATAAGATGGTTGGACTCAGATCTTGTACAATGATGGAAACCGACTGCCAAAGAGCTGTCATTTCCCCTTAGTCTGAGGGAAAACTTGAAGTCAAAATTGTCTTCGCTTTTCTATCACAACTGTGTAACAGTTGTGGCTGGTTCTGCAGAATAGGGAAAATTTCGTTGTCTTTTTTGTTTTTAAACCAGATTTCTTAGAAAAACACTTGAAAGACTAACAGGCTAGGAAAGTGTATGAATGTCATGTAAAATTATTCTAGGAGTACCGTGGAAAGAGAGCCAGAGTTGTCTCAACCAAATAGCCAATGTCACTACCTATCTGTTATTCTTTGGCAACTTTATGTCACGTAACAGGGAAATTGGGAATGAATGATAAGACACACAATCTAACATCAACGCGGATGCTTTATAAGACTTTCCCGATCGGGAAATTTGTAGAATAATGAGCAAAATATTGGCTTGTAGTAAAATACATCAAACGTCTTTTCTGAAATAGTGTCCTTCCACCGTGGGTGGTTCATCTCTGTGCCACTGACAGAACTTTCAATGCATGGAATGCTTTCTCTTTACCCAGATCCCTAAAGCCCCGGGGTTATTTGCTGCGATAACCAACTCTAATTACGAAAGTCTCGCACATCAGAAAGGAACGTAAAGCTGTCATAGTCGGAAGGAAAAGAAAATGGGCACAAAATTCTGATCGCCACCATTCGAGAATTACGTCTTCTGTGAACTTGTGGTTAAGTAGTTCGGATCCACTTAAAATGGAGCAGATATTTTAACGCGGAGGAAAGGTTCTGCCTGCCACCTAGGTGAAGAGCCTATTGGAAAAGAGAGAAAAGTTACAGGTCAGGAAAAGTTGGAAGCTGACGGTGTGGGCTTGGATCACGGGCAGACAGAGCAAGTGGCATTTCTGACTGGCATTTTACTGTTAAAAAAAAGAACCTGAAATAGAAAAGAAAAAGCCAACAAAAACCTAGTCGCTAGCCAAGAGGAAGGGGGAATACACATCATGTAAGAGAACATTAATGATGCACTCACTGGTGACAGGGACTGAGGACATGAGTGATAAATGTATCTTGTGTGCATAGTTTTCCAAACTGTCAAAACATGCTTAATTTATCATTAGGGTCCCTTAAATGAAGAGCCTCTGGCATCCCTGTGTCAGATTGTGTGTATGCGGCTAAGCAGGAAGATGGCTCCTCTGTGAACAAAATTTTAATTGTTTCCAAAGACATATGTGGGGCTCAAACTGCCAAGAAATTCAATGACGCAGCGCTAATTCTTGGCGTTCGTGTATTCATTCTTACGGTTTCTTGCTACTTTCCTGTGGAGTTCAATGAAATAATGACCATTCTAGCTGGTAGAAAAATAGTGTTTGAAGGGGATACCATCCGTCTATTCTGAGAAATGTGACTACGATTTGTAAATGAATGTCTAGGCCTGGAATTCCAGTCCCCCTTTCCTTTGCCCTAAACTATCGAGAGTGTGGAGTCATCCGACGAGAGAATTAAAAAATCAGTGGCTCTCTTGATAAATGAAACTCCTAACAAGTACTAGCAGGCTTGCAGCTTACGAAGCTCTGCTCGTGTTGGGGTCTGTCATACAAGATTTTTAGATCTTTCGAGGAGACCGTTTTAGGGGGAATGTAGGCATCTCTGAAACCAGAACAACGGCGGCAGCTGTTTCTGTAACCGTGTCAAATGGAGTTTTCGGGGGGTGTGTGGGGGGGGAAGCAAGCCCTTGGAGACAAATCAGCCACAAGCAGTCATTTTAATTGTCTATCAGGAGTGAGGGCAGTGGCCTGCGGCTGAGTATTCATTCACAGGAGTCATTGGGAGGGAAGAGCATGTTTGCTCGCAGAGAATCAACAGTGGATATTGGGGCGAATTTGCACGTGTTTGTGCAGAGATTGCCGGTGATAAGCTGCGAATAAATGTGCAATTTTCTTGCATATCCAGTCACAGCTGGAATTTATTAATGTTAAGAAAATATCTAGTTGTTGCTATTGTTTTTTTTAATTTTTCTAGTGAGCAGTCAATAGCTAAAAAGCTAGGGACACCTACAACACCATGGTTCAATCCTTAAAATAAGCAAAAATAAGACAGGCACTGGTGGCTCACACCTGTGATCCGAGCTACTCAGGAGGCTGAGATCTCAGGGTTGTGGTTCAAAGCCAGCCTGGGCAGGAACGGCAGTGAGGCTCTTCCCTTCAAGAAAACTACTCAGGAAAGCTCGAAATGGAGCTGTGGCTCAAGTGGTAGAGCACTAGCCTTGAGCACAAGAGCTCAGGGACAGTGCCCAGGCCCTGAGTTCAAGCCTCAGATTAGCAAAATCAGTATTACAGTGCTGATGATACAATTTACACTTAGACACGAAGCTTCAAAAGAACTTGAACTGTGCACGTTTGAAATTCAATGCGATCATTATTGACTCTTTCTATAATCTGTTCTTTTTCTACTGGAAATGTAGGGTTAGAACATAAATATCTGATTTTTTTTTTGATCCAGAAATTGTATTTGTATTTTTGCAAAGAAGCAATGCAGTCATAACATCCAATGCATATATGTGAAAATGGGACTGGGAAAATTGAGGGGAGGGGGGGGTTGGGAGAGACGGGGGGGGGAGAGCGGTGACATCGGTCAAGGTGCATTGTACCCACACGCTGATAATCTCACCATCTTTATAATCCTACCACAAAGCCCTTTGGTTTTCCTTTTAACCAGTTAACCCAGTATATTCTGACTTCAAGGACTGAGAAACGCAGGAGATGTTGGCATGCTGACTGAGGCAATAATAATAATAATCATACCCCTTACTCTCTGCCACTCACTTTACAAGTGTAAGTATCATGTGTATGTGAACATAGTTAATTCTTGGAGCAAATCTGTATGAAAAATGTATTGTTACTTCCAATTTACACACGATAAAAAGGAGAAAGAGAGATCACCTCACTTGCCAAGAGTAATTCCACACTTCTAGTTCTCTCACTCAGTCATAACTTTCCAATTTATTTTTATGACCTGCCCTGTAGGAAGAAAAGAGAATTGGGGAGCTTTTGATAGAAACGGTGAGGTAAGACAGTCAAACTGTATCTAGGACCATTTAGTTCTAGGACCCTGTCTGGGCTCAAGATGGGACTTAAGAGCCAAGAATCTGCAAATGCACTTGCTTTCCATAATAATTGCAGTATTTTCCACCAGATTTACCATCTCTATTTCCTCTGAAACCTCTTCCCCCAAGCTGCCTAATTTCAAAGCTCCTTCAAAATCAAGGAACCTCAGTTAAGATTCTCAAACGTACTTCCTGCGGCCTGATGGCTCCTTGAGGTTCTAGAAGGTTCTCTGTAAGAGGATTGCCACTTTTCATGGCTGTAACAAAAGAAGAAAAGCATGGTGGGAAAACCTCAACCGTTGCTAATGTTTCTGCCCTGAGAATGTGTGTGTGTGTGTGTGTGTGTTTCTGTGCATATGTGTGCATTCCTATTACACCAATGATGAAATTATAAGTTGGCTGTGTTTCAGGAGAACAATAAATAACATATTTATTCTCGAAACAAACAAGTATTTCTTCCATTTCATTGTTTTAAAAAAGCCTCATTAAGTAAGTCCTAAAATATGGTACTCATAATCGTCTTATACGTGTTATTAAATAAATATTACAGCCACACAGACAGATTTAAGTAATAAATGGCTAAAACACAAGTCAATAAAACCCCATAGTCTCAAGGTTAATGGCGACACATTCCACGGTTTACCTTCCCTCACTACAATAAGAAAAACATGCCCTGAGCCACTCGGACTGTTTACCTGTAAATTGCAATAAAAAGTCCATTACAGGAAGCACAGTAGGCCCTTATGAAAATCAATGAACTCAATAGGACTTCGAAAATAATCTTGTTTACAGATCCTGTCGCGTTACCGCGTTTGGAATCTGTATCCTTGGTCACATATAACTAGATTTTAGTTATTATGTTACCGACAGAATAAAGTAAATGGCTTACAGATGAATATATTGGCAATCATGAACTCGTTCCTTATTTCTCGACTGAAACGATGGGTGTTGTTTTTTTCCTTCATTCCCTTCTCTTTGTATTCAATCTAGAACTATACCCGCAGCCA
Source organism: Perognathus longimembris pacificus (assembly GCF_023159225.1). NCBI lineage: Eukaryota > Metazoa > Chordata > Mammalia > Rodentia > Heteromyidae > Perognathus > Perognathus longimembris. Next base: position 1,054 of record NW_025960724.1, on the reverse strand, counting down.
CAAGGATCATTCTTGATCAATTAAAGATAAAGAGCTCAAGAAGAAAGGTTGGGATAAAGGAGGAACAAAGACAGGAGAAGCAATGAGTTATAGAAGCACGTTTTTATTCTTATTTAATAACGCAGACCGGGCGACCGGTGTTGGCAAATACGTCTCCATTTCCTTAACACACACCCTCCATTTCTATTTCTCTAAGAAGTCCGCGTATTATCAGCCAGTCTGTGTATGCTTCCTAAGACGTTATCTCGTTTCAGAGCTTGGGCCCATGCTCCGAGAATAGATATTATTAAAACAAAAAAAAAAAACAAACATTTTTTTGGGGGGCAGGGGGTGCTGGGAGCCGGTGGCTCACCCTGTAACCCAGAGCTGGGAGGCTGAGGTCGGAGGCTTGCGATTCCAAGCCGCTTACCCACCACCAAGCACGAGACGGACCTGCGGACCTGGGTGACAGAGAACTCGCTCCGGGCAGAGGGTCAGGGTCAGCACCCAGGCCCGAGTTCGAGCCCTGGGATCGGCGCCAAACATGTTTTTATGTTTTTTTCAAAGCAGATAAATTCAGATAGACAGACAGACAGACAGACAGACAGACCCACAGCCCGCGTGACCGCTGATCACCTTAACAGCTGTGGACGGCGGAATCGTTTCTGGACAAACGGTGGTCTCTCCCCTCGCTCCATTTCTTTGCAAGGTTCGACTCCTCCCTCCCTTACAGTTCTATCTTCAAGCACCTGTCCGCGTTTAACAACCAGTTTCCATCTTTTAAAATGCGATCGTTTGACACACGCACGCGCACACACACACACGCGCACACACACACGCACAACGCGGGATAAAGCTTGGTAGTTCTCTCTCTCTCTATATATATAGTTGTATATGTATAGGAGCAATGGGGCCCCCGTGGGCCGGCCGTGGCTCTCCACCCCCGCCCGGGGAGGCCCCCCGCGCTGGCAGAGGACACCCCGGGATGCCCTCGTGGGCCGGGTTCACACGCGCCCAGCCTCCCAGCCCCGGTCCCGTGCGCGATCACGCGTGGGCAGCCCTGCGGGTGAGGAAG
>NW_025960723.1:0-49607 GCF_023159225.1 Perognathus longimembris pacificus | reverse complement strand
TTAAGGTAATTACCCAGGGGAAAGGATAATGTACTGGGAACTCCTCAGAAGAATCTGATTTGTGGTGAGGGGAGAGCGATAATAGCTCATTTAGGAACGACATGAACATGCTGCGTAGGTAGCTGTGTCTCAGTAAATATCTCCACTGAGATTAAGAAAAGCAGTAGCTTATAAATTAATTACTTCCTGGTATAGTTACTGTACTGATAACTCCCCAGAAGAATCTGGATTGTGGTGAGGGAACAGAGAAAAAAGCTCATTTAGGACCTGCACTTACGAAATGGGTAGGCAGCTGTATATCAGGGAGTAAACCTTCTGAGAATAAAAACAGCAGGAGCTTGTTAAGGTAATTACACAAGGGAAAGGATAATGTACTGGGAACTCCTCAGAAGAATCTGATTTGTGGTGAGGGGAGAGCGATGAAAGCTCATTTAGGAACGACATGAACATGCTGCGTAGTTAGCTGTTTATCAGTAAATATCTCCACTTTGATTAAGAAAAGCAGTAGCTTTTTAAATTAATTACTTCCTGGTATGGTTACTGTACTGGTAACTCCCCAAAAGAATCTGGATTGTGGTGAGGGAAAAGAGAAAAAAGCTCATTTAGGACCTGCACTTACGAAGGGGGTAGGCAGCTGTATATCAGGGAGTAAACCTTCTGAGAATAAAACAGCTGGAGCTTGTTAAGGTAATTACACAGGGGAAAGGATAATGTACTGGGAACTCCTCAGAAGAATCTGATTTGTGGTGAGGGGAGAGCGATAAAAGCTCATTTAGGAACGACATGAACATGCTGCGTAGGTAGCTGTGTATCAGTAAATATCTCCACTGAGATTAAGAAAAGCAGTAGCTTAATAAATTAATTACTTCCTGGTATGGTTACTGTACTGGTAACTCCCCAGAAGAATTTGGATTGTGGTGAGGGAACAGAGAAAAAAGCTCATTTAGGACCTTGCACTTACGAAGTGGTTAGGCAGCTGTATATCAGGGAGTAAACCTTCTGAGAATAAAAACAGCTGGAGCTTGTTAAGGTAATTACACAGGGGAAAGGATAATGTACTGGAAATCCTCAGAAGAATCTGATTTGTGGTGAGGGGAGAGAGATAAAAGCTCATTTAGGAACGACATGCATATGCTGCATACGTAGCTGTTTATCATTAAATATCTCCACTGAGATTAAGAAAAGCAGTAGCTTAATAAATTAAGTACTTCCTGGTATGGATATTGTACTGGTAACTCCCCAAAAGAATGTGGATTGTGGTGAGGGAACAGAGAAAAAAGCTCATTTAAGAACGACATAAACATGCTGCATAGGTAGCTGTTTATCAGTAAATATCTCCACTGGGATTAAGAAAAGCAGTAGCTTAATAAATTAAGTACTTCCTGGTATGGTTACTGTACTGGTAACTCCCCAAAGAATCCGGATTTTTTTGAGGGAACAGAGAAAAAAGCTCATTTAGGACCTGCACTTACGAAGGGGGTAGGCAGCTGTATATCAGGGAGTAAACTTTCTGAGAATAAAAACAGCTGGAGCTTGTTAAGGAAATTACACAGGGGAAAGGATAATGTACTGGGAACTCCTCAGAAGAATCTGATTTGTGGTGACGGGAGAGAGATAAAAGCTCATTTATGAACGACATGAACATGCTGCGTAGGTAGCTGTTTATCAGTAAATATCTCCACTGAGATTAAGAAAAGCAGTAGCTTAATAAACTAAGTACTTCCTGGTATGGTTACTGTACTGGTAAACTTCCCAAAAGAATCTGGATTGTGGTGAGGGACCAGAGAAAAAAAAGCTCATTTAGGACCTGCAATTACGAAGGAGGGTAGGCAGCTGTATATCAGCGAGTATCGCTTCTGATAATAAAAACAGCTGGAGCTTGTTTAAGGTAATTACACAGGGGAAAGGATAATGTACTGGGAACTCCTCAGAAGAATCTGATTTGTGGTGAGGGGAGAGAGATAAAAGCTCATTTAGGAACGACATGAACATGCTGCGTTGGTAGCTGTTTATCAGTAAATATCTCCACTGAGAATACGAAAAGTAGTAGCTTAATAAATTAAGTATTTCCTGGTATGGTTAATGTACTGGTAACTCCCCAAAAAAATCTGGATTGTAGTGAGGGAACAAAGAAAAAAGCTAATTTAGGACCTGCACTTACGAAGGGGGTAGGCAGCTGTATGTCAGGGAGTAAACCTTCTGAGAATAAAAACAGCTGGAGCTTGTTAAGGTAATTACACAGGGGAAAGGATAATGTACTGGGAAATCCTCAGAAGAATCTTGATTTGTGATGAGGGGAGAGAGATAAAAGCTCATTTAGAACGACATGATCATGCTGCGTAGATATCTGTTTATCAGTAAATATCTCCACTGAGATTAAGAAAAGCTGTAGCTTAATAAATTAAGTACTTCCTGGTATGCTTACTGTACTGGCTAACTCCCCAAAAGAATCTGGATTGTGGTGAGGTAACAGAGGAAAAAGCTCATTTAGGACCTGCACTTACGAAGGCGGTAGGCAGCTGTATATCAGGAGGAGTATCGCTTCTTAGAATAAAAACAGCTGGAGCTTGTTAAGGTTAATTACGACAGGGGAAAGGATAATGTACTGGGAACTCCTCAGAAGAATCTCATTTGTGGTGAGGGGAGAGAGATAAAAGCTCATTTAGGAACGACATGCACATGCTGCATACGTAGCTGTTTATCAGTAAATATCTCCACTGAAGATTAAGAAAAGCAGTAGCTTAATAAATTAAGTACTTCCTGGTATGGATATTGTACTGGTAACTCCCCAAAAGAATCTGGATTGTGGTGAGGGAACAGAGAAAAAAGCTCATTTAGGAACGACATGAACATGCTGCATAGGTAGCTGTTTATCAGTAAATATCTCCACTGAGATTAAGAAAAGCAGTAGCTTAATAAATTAAGTACTTTCTGGTATGGTTACTGTACTGGTAACTCCCCAAAGAATCCGGATTTTTGTGAGGGAACAGAGCAAAAAGCTCATTTAGGACCTGCACTTACGAAGGGGGTAGGCAGCTGTATATCAGGGGAGTAAACCTTCTCAGAATAAAAACAGCTGGAGCTTGTTAAGGTAATTACACAGGGGAAAGGATAATGTACTGGGAACTCCTCAGAAGAATCTTATTTGTGGTGACGGGAGAGAGATAAAAGTTCATTTATGAACGACATGAACATGCTGCGCAGGTAGCTGTTTATCAGTAAATATCTCCACTGAGATTAAGAAAAGCAGTAGCTTAATAAATTAAGTACTTCCTGGTATGGTTACTGTACTGGTAACTCCCCAAAGAATCTGGATTGTGGTGAGGGACCAGAGAAAAAAGCTCATTTAGGACCTTCACTTACGAAGGGGGTAGGCAGCTGTATATCAGGGAGTATCGCTTCTGAGAATAAAAACAGCTGGAGCTTGTTAAGGTAATTACACAGGGGAAAGGATAATGTACTGGGAACTCCTCAGAAGAATCTGATTTGTGGTGAGGGGAGAGTGATTAAAGCTCATTTAGGAACGACATGAACATGCTGCATAGGTAGCTGTTTATCAGTAAATATCTCCACTGAGATTAAGAAAAGAACTAGCTTAATGAATTAAGTACTTCCTGGTATGGTTTACTGTACTGGTAACTCCCCAAAAGAATCTGGATTGTGGTGAGGGAACAGAGAAAAAAGCTCATTTAGGACCTGCACTTACGAAGGGGGTAGGCAGTTGTTATCAGGGAGTAAACCTTCTGAGAATAAAAACAGCTGGAGCTTGTTAAGGTAATTACACAGGGGAAAGGATAATGTACTGGGAACTCCTCAGAAGAATCTGATTTGTGGTGACGGGAGAGAGATAAAAGCTCATTTAGGAACGACATGAACATGCTGGGTACGTAGCTGTTTATCAGTAAATATCTCCACTGAGATTAAGAAAAGCAGTAGCTTAATAAATTAATTACTTCCTGGTATGGTTACTGTACTGGTAACTCCCCAAAAGAATCTGGATTGTGGTCAGGGAACACAGAAAAAAGCTCATTTAGGACCTGCACTTACGAAGGGGGTAGGCAGCTGTTTATCAGGGAGTAAACCTTCTGAGAATAAAAACAGCTGGAGCTTGTTAAGGTAATTTACACAGGGGAAAGGATAATGTACTGGGAACTCCTCAGAAGAATCTGATTTGTGGTGAGGGGAGAGAGATAAAAGCTCATTTAGGAACGACATGAACATGCTGCGTTGGTAGCTGTTTATCAGTAAATATCTCCACTGAGAATACGAAAAGTAGTAGCTTAATAAATTAAGTATTTCCTGGTATGGTTAATGTACTGGTAACTCCCCAAAAGAATCTGGATTGTGGTGAGGGAACAAAGAAAAAAGCTAATTTAGGACCTGCACTTACGAAGGGGGTAGGCAGCTGTATATCAGGGAGTAAACCTTCTCAGAATAAAAACAGCTGGAGCTTGTTAAGGTAATTACACAGGGAAAGGATAATGTACTGGGAACTCCTCAGAAGAATCTGATTTGTGGTGACGGGAGAGAGATAAAAGTTCATTTATGAACGACATGAACATGCTGCGCAGGTAGCTGTTTATCAGTAAATATCTCCACTGAGATTAAGAAAAGCAGTAGCTTAATAAATTAAGTACTTCCTCGTATGGTTACTGTACTGGTAACTCCCCAAAAGAATCTGGATTGTGGTGAGGGACCAGAGAAAAAAGCTCATTTAGGACCTTCACTTACGAAGGGGGTAGGCAGCTGTATATCAGGGAGTTATCGCTTCTGAGAATAAAAACAGCTGGAGCTTGTTAAGGTAATTACACAGGGGAAAGGATAATGTACTGGGAACTCCTCAGAAGAATCTGATTTGTGGTGAGGGGGAGAGTGATAAAAGCTCATTTAGGAACGACATGAACATGCTGCATAGGTAGCTGTTTATCAGTAAATATCTCCACTGAGATTAAGAAAAGAAGTAGCTTAATAAATTAAGTACTTCCTGGTATGGTTACTGTACTGGTAACTCCCCAAAAGAATCTGGATTGTGGTGAGGGAACAGAGAAAAAAGCTCATTTAGGACCTGCACTTACGAAGGGGGTAGGCAGTTGTATATCAGGGAGTAAACCTTCTGAGAATAAAAACAGCTGGAGCTTGTTAAGGTAATTACACAGGGGAAAGGATAATGTACTGGGAACTCCTCAGAAGAATCTGATTTGTGGTGACGGGAGAGAGATAAAAGCTCATTTAGGAACGACATGAACATGCTGGGTACGTAGCTGTTTATCAGTAAATATCTCCACTGAGATTAAGAAAAGCAGTAGCTTAATAAATTAATTACTTCCTGGTATGGTTACTGTACTGGTAACTCCCCAAAAGAATCTGGATTGTGGTCAGGGAACACAGAAAAAAGCTCATTTAGGACCTGCACTTACGAAGGGGGTAGGCAGCTGTTTATCAGGGAGTAAACCTTCTGAGAATAAAAACAGCTGGAGCTTGTTAAGGTAATTACACAGGGGAAAGGATAATGTACTGGGAACTCCTCAGAAGAATCTGATTTGTGGTGAGGGGAGAGGCGATAAAAGCTCATTTAGTAACGACATGAACATGCTGCGTAGGTAGCTGTGTCTCAGTAAATATCTCCACTGAGATTAAGAAAAGCAGTAGCTTAATAAATTAATTACTTCCTGGTATAGCTACTGTACTGATAACTCCCCAGAAGAATCTGGATTGTGGTGAGGGAACAGAGAAAAAAGCTCATTTAGGACCTGCACTTACGAAGGGGGTAGGCAGCTGTATATCAGGGATTAAACCTTCTGAGAATAAAAACAGCTGGAGCTTGTTAAGGTAATTACACAAGGTAAAGGATAATGTACTGGGAACTCCTCAGAAGAATCTGATTTGTGGTGAGGGGAGAGCGATAAAATCTCATTTAGGAACGACATGAACATGCTGCGTAGTTAGCTGTTTATCAGTAAATATCTGCACTGAGATAAGAAAAGCAGTAGCTTTTTAAATTAATTACTTCCTGTATGGTTACTGTACTGGTAACTCCCCAAAAGAATCTGGATTGTGGTGAGGGAACAGAGAAAAAAGCTCATTTAGGACCTGCACTTACGAAGGGAGTAGGCAGCTGTATATCAGGGATTAAACCTTCTGAGAATAAAAACAGCTGAGCTTGTTAAGGTAATTACACAGGGGAAAGGATAATGTACTGGGAAATCCTCAGAAGAATCTGATTTGTGATGAGGGGAGAGAGATAAAAGCTCATTTAGGAACGACATGATCATGCTGCGTAGATAGCTGTTTATCAGTAAATATCTCCACTGAGATTAAGAAAAGCAGTAGCTTAATAAATTAAGTACTTCCTGGTATGGTTACTGTACTGGTAACTCCCCAAAAGAATCTGGATTGTGGTGAGGGAACAGAGAAAAAAGCTCATTTAGGACCTGCACTTACGAAGGGGGTAGGCAGCTGTATATCAGGGAGTATCGCTTCTGAGAATAAAAACAGCTGGAGCTTGTTAAGGTAATTACACAGGGGAAAGGATAATGTACTGGGAACTCCTCAGAAGAATCTGATTTGTGGTGAGGGGAGAGAGATAAAAGCTCATTTAGGAACGACATGCACGTGCTGCATACGTAGCTGTTTATCAGTAAATATCTCCACTGAGATTAAGAAAAGCAGTAGCTTAATAAATTAAGTACTTCCTGGTATGGATATTGTACTGGTAACTCCCAAAAGAATATGGATTGTGGTGAGGGAACAGAGAAAAAAGCTCATTTAGGAACGATATGAACATGCTGCATAGGTAGCTGTTTATCAGTAAATATCTGCACTGAGATTAAGAAAAGCAGTAGCTTAATAAATTAAGTACTTCCTGGTATGGTTACTGTACTGGTAACTCCCCAAAGAATCCGGATTTTTGTGAGGGAACAGAGAAAAAAGCTCATTTAGGACCTGCACTTACGAAGGGGGTAGGCAGCTGTATATCAGGGAGTAAACCTTCTGAGAATAAAAACAGCTGGAGCTTGTTAAGGTAATTACACAGGGGAAAGGATAATGTACTGGGAACTCCTCAGAAGAATCTGATTTGTGGTGACGGAGAGAGATAAAAGTTCATTTATGAACGACATGAACATGTTGCGTAGTAGCTGTTTATCAGTAAATATCTCCACTGCGATTAAGAAAAGCAGTAGCTTAATAAATTAAGTACTTCCTGGTATGGTTCCTGTACTGGTAACTCCCCAAAAGAATCTGGATTGTGGTGAGGGACGAGAGAAAAAAGCTCATTTAGGACCTGCACTTACGAAGGGGGTAGGCAGCTGTATATCAGGGAGTATGGCTTCTGAGAATAAAAACAGCTGGAGCTTGTTAAGGTAATTACACAGGGGAAAGGATAATGTACTGGGAACTCCTCAGAAGAATCTGATTTGTGGTGAGGGGAGAGAGATAAAAGCTCATTTAGGAACGACTTGAACATGCTGAATACGTAGCTGTTTATCAGTAAATATCTCCACTGAGATTAAGAAAAGCAGTAGCTTAGTAAATTAAGTACGTCCTGGTATGGATATTATACTGGTAACTCCCCAAAAGAATCTGGATTGTGGTGAGGGAACAGAGAAAAAAGCTCATTTAGGAACGACATGAACATTCTGCATAGGTAGCTGTTTATCAGTAAATATCTCCACTGAGATTAAGAAAAGCAGTAGCTTTTTAAATTAATTACTTCCTGGTATGGTTACTGTACTGGTAACTCCCCAAAAGAATCTGGATTGTGGTGAGGGAAAAGAGGAAAAAGCTCATTTAGGACCTGCACTTACGAAGGGGGTAGGCAGCTGTATATCAGGGAGTATCGCTTCTGCGAATAAAAACAGCTGGAGCTTGTTAGGTAATTACCCAGGGGAAAGGATAATGTACTGGGAACTCCTCAGAAGAATCTGATTTGTGGTGAGGGGAGAGCGAAAATAGCTCATTTAGGAATGACATGAACATGCTGCGTAGGTAGCTGTGTCTCAGTAAATATCTCCACTGAGATTAAGAAAAGCAGTAGCTTAATAAATTAATTACTTCCTGGTATGGTTACTGTACTGGTAACTCCCCAAAAAAAATCTGGATTGTGGTGAGGGAACAGAGAAAAAAGCTCATTTAGGACCTGCACTTACGAAGGGGGTAGGCAGTTTTTATATCAGGGAGTAAACCTTCTGAGAATAAAAACAGCTGGAGCTTGTTAAGGTAATTACACAGGGGAAAGGATAATGTACTGGGAACTCCTCAGAAGAATCTGATTTGTGGTGACGGGAGAGAGATAAAAGCTCATTTAGGAACGACATGAACATGCTGCGTAGGTAGCTGTTTATCAGTAAATATCTCCACTGAGATTAAGAAAAGCAGTAGCTTAATGAATTAAGTAGTTCCTGGTATGGTTACTGTACTGGTAACTCCCCAAAAGAATCTGAATTGTGGTGAGGGAACAGAGAAAAAAGCTCATTTAGGACCTGCACTTACGAAGGGGGTAGGCAGTTGTATATCAGGGAGTAAACCTTCTGAGAATAAAAACAGCTAGAGTTTGTTAAGGTAAATTACACAGGGGAAAGGATAATGTACTGGGAAATCCTCAGAAGAATCTGATTTGTGATGAGGGGAGAGAGATAAACTTATTTAGGAACGACATGAACATGCTGCGTAGGTAGCTGTTTATCAGTAAATATCTCCACTGAGATTAAGAAAAGCAGTAGCTTAATAAATTAATTACTTCCTGGTATGGTTACTGTACTGGTAACTCCCCAAAAAAATCTGGATTGTGGTCAGGGAACACAGAAAAAAGCTCATTTAGGACCTGCACTTACGAAGGGGGTAGGCAGCTGTATATCAGGGAGTAAACCTTCTGAGAATAAAAACAGCTGGAGCTTGTTAAGGTAATTACACAGGGGAAAGGATAATGTACTGGGACCTCCTCAGAAGAATCTGATTTGTGGTGAGGGGGAGAGCGATAAAAGCTCATTTAGGAACGACATGAACATGCTGCGGAGGTAGCTGTGTCTCAGTAAATATCTCCACTGAGATTAACAAAATCAGTAGCTTAATAAATTAATTACTTCCTGGTATGGTTACTGTACTGATAACTCCCCAGAAGAATCTGGATTGTGGTGAGGGAACAGAGAAAAAAGCTCATTTAGGACCTGCACTTACGAAGGGGGTAGGCAGCTGTATATCAGGGAGTAAAGCTTCTGAGAATAAAAACAGCTGGAGCTTGTTAAGGTAATTACACAGGGGAAAGGATAATGTACTGGGAAATCCTCAGAAGAATCGGATTTGTGATGAGGGGAGAGAGATAAAAGCTCATTTAGGAACGACATGAACATGCTGCGTAGGTAGCTGTTTATCAGTAAATATCTCCACTGAGATTAAGAAAAGCAGTAGCTTAATAAATTAAGTACTTCCTGGTACGGATATTGTACTCTAACTCCCCAAAAGAATCTGGATTGAGGTGAGGGAACAGAGAAAAAAGCTCATTAAGGAACGACATGAACATGCTACATAGGTAGCTGTTTATCAGTAAATATCTCCACTGAGATTAAGAAAGCAGTAGCTTAATAAATTAAGTAATTCCTGGTATGGTTACTGTACTGGTAACTCCCCAAAAGAATCTGGATTGTGGTGAGGGAACAGAGAAAAAAGCTCATTTAGGACCTGCACTTACAAAGGGGGTAGGCAGTTGTATATCAGGGAGTAAACCTTCTGAGAATAAAAACAGCTAGAGTTTGTTAAGGTAATTACACAGGGGAAAGGATAATGTACTGGGAAATCCTCAGAAGAATCTGATTTGTGATGAGGGGAGAGAGATAAAACTTATTTAGGAACGACATGAACATGCTGCGTACGTAGCTGTTTATCAGTAAATATCTCCACTGAGATTAAGAAAAGCAGTAGCTTAATAAATTAAGTACTTCCTGGTATGGTTACTGTACTGGTAACTCCCCAAAGAATCCGGATTTTTGTGAGGGAACAGAGAAAAAAGCTCATTTAAGACCTGCACTTACGAAGGGGGTAGGCAGCTGTATATCAGGGAGTAACCTTCTGAGAATAAAAACAGCTGAGCTTGTTAAGGTAATTACACAGGGGAAAGGATAATGTACTGGGAACTCCTCAGAAGAATCTGATTTGTGGTGACGGGAGAGAGATAAAACTATTTAGGAACGACATGAACATGCTGCGTACGTAGCTGTTTATCAGTAAATATCTCCACTGATATTAAGAAAAGCAGTAGCTTAATAAATTAATTACTTCCTGGTATGGTTACTGTACTGGTAACTCCCCAAAAGAATCTGGATTGTGGTGAGGGAACAGAGAAAAAAGCTCATTTAGGACCTGCACTTACGAAGGGGGTAGGCAGCTGTATATCAGGGAGTAAACCTTCTGAGAATAAAAACAGCTGGAGCTTGTTAAGGTAATTACACAGGGGAAAGGATAATGTACTGGGAACTCCTCAGAAGAATCTGATTTGTGGTGACGGGAGAGAGATAAAAGCTCATTTAGGAACGACATGAACATGCTGCATACGTAGCTGTTTATCAGTAAATATCTCCACTGAGATTAGGAAAAGCAGTAGCTTAATAAATTAAGTACTTCCTGGTATGGATATTGTACTGGTAACTCCCCAAAAGAATCTGGATTGTGGTGAGGGAACAGAGAAAAAGCTCATTTAGGAACGACATGAACATGCTGCATAGGTAGCTGTTTATCAGTAAATATCTCCACTGAGATTAAGAAAAGAAGTAGCTTAATAAATTAAGTACTTCCTGGTATGGTTACTGTACTGGTAACTCCCCAAAGAATCCGGATTTTTGCGAGGGAACAGAGAAAAAAGCTCATTTAGGACCTGCACTTACGAAGGGGGTAGGCAGCTGTATATCAGGGAGTAAACATTCTGAGAATAAAAACAGCTGGAGGTTGTTAAGGTAATTACACAGGGGAAAGGATAATGTACTGGGAACTCTTCAGAAGAATCTGATTTGTGGTGACGGGAGAGAGATAAAAGCTCATTTAGGAACGACATGAACATGCTGCGTAGGTAGCTGTTTATCAGTAAATACCTCCACTGAGATTAAGAAAAGCAGTAGCTTAATAAATTAAGTACTTCCTGGTATGGTTACTGTACTGGTAACTCCCCAAAAGAATCTGGATTGTGGTGAGGGAACAGAGAAAAAAGCTCATTTAGGACCTGCACTTACAAAGGGGGTAGGCAGTTGTATATCAGGGAGTAAACCTTCTGAGAATAAAAACAGCTGGAGTTTGTTAAGGTAATTACACAGGGGAAAGGATAATGTACTGGGAAATCCTCAGAAGAATCTGATTTTTGATGAGGGGAGAGAGATAAAACTTATTTAGGAACGACATGAACATTCTGCGTAGGTAGCTGTTTATCAGTAAATATCTCCACTGAGATTAAGAAAAGCAGTAGCTTAATAAATTAATTACTTCCTGGTATGGTTACTGTACTGGTAACTCCCCAAAAGAATCTGGATTGTGGTCAGGGAACACAGAAAAAAGCTCATTTAGGACCTGCACTTACGAAGGGGGTAGGCAGCTATATATCAGGGAGTAACCTTCTGAGAATAAAAACAGCTGGAGCTTGTTAAGGTAATTACACAGGGGAAAGGATAATGTACTGGGAACTCCTCAGAAGAATCTGATTTGTGGTGAGGGGAGAGAGATAAAAGCTCATTTAAGAACGACATGATCATGCTACATATGTAGCTGTTTATCAATAAATATCTCCACTGAGATTAAGAAAAGCAGTAGCTTAATAAATTAAGTACTTCCTGGTATGGATATTGTACTGGTAACTCCCCAAAAGAATCTGGATTGTGGTGAGGGAAGAGAGAAAAAAGCTCATTTAGGAACGACATGAACATGCTGCATAGGTAGCTGTTTATCAGTAAATATCTCCACTGAGATTAAGAAACGAAGTAGCTTAATAAATTAAGTACTTCCTGGTATGGTTACTGTACTGGTAACTCCCCAAAGAATCCGGATTTTTGTGAGGGAACAGAGAAAAAAGCTCATTTAGGACCTGCACTTACGAAGGGGGTAGGCAGCTGTATATCAGGGAGTAAACCTTGTTAGAATAAAAACAGCTGGAGCTTGCTAAGGTAATTACACAGGGGAAAGGATAATGTACTGGGAACTCCTCAGAAGAATCTGATTTGTGGTGACGGGAGAGGGATAAAAGGTCATTTATGAACGACATGAACATGCTGCGTAGGTAGCTGTTTATCAGTAAATATCTCCACTGAGATTAAGAAAAGCAGTAGCTTAATAAATTAAGTACTTCCTGGTATGGTTACTGCACTGGTAACTCCCCAAAAGAATCTGGATTGTGGTGAGGGAACAGAGAAAAAAGCTCATTTAGGACCTGCAGTTACGAAGGGGGTAGGCAGTTGTATATGAGGGAGTAAACCTTCTGAGAATAAAAACAGCTGGAGCTTGTTAAGGTAATTACACAGGGGAAAGGATAATGTACTGGGAAATCCTCAGAAGAATCTGATTTGTGATGAGGGGAGAGAGATAAAAGCTCATTTAGGAACGACATGAACATGCTGCGTACGTAGCTGTTTATCAGTAAATATCTCCACTGAGATTAAGAAAAGCAGTAGCTTAATAAATTAAGTACTTCCTGGTATGGTTACTGTACTGGTAACTCCCCAAAAGAATCTGGATTGTGGTGAGGGAACAGAGAAAAAAGCTCATTTAGGACCTGCACTTACAAAGGGGGTAGGCAGGTGTATATCAGGGAGTAAACCTTCTGAGAATAAAAACAGCTGGAGCTTGTTAAGGTAATTACACAGGGGAAAGGATAATGTACTGGAAACTCCTCAGAAAAATCTGATTTGTGGTGAGGAGAGAGAGATAAAAGCTCATATAGGAACGACATGAACATGTTGCATAGGTAGCTGTTTATCACTAAGTATCTCCACTGAGATTAATAAAAGCAGTAGCTTAATAAATTAAGTACTTCCTGGTATGGTTACTGTACTGGTAACTCCCCAAAAGAATCTGGATTGTGGTGAGGGAACAGAGAAAAAAGCTCATTTAGGACCTGCACTTACGAAGGGGTAGGCAGCTGTATATCAGGGAGTAAACCTTCTGAGAATAAAAACAGCTGGAGCTTGTTAAGGTAATTACACAGGGGAAAGGATAATGTACTAGGAACTCCTCAAAAGAATCTGATTTGTGGTGAGGGGAGAGAGATAAAAGCTCATTTAGGAACGACATGAACATGCTGCGTAGGTAGCTCTTTATCAGTAAATATCTCCACTGAGATTAAGAAAAGCAGTAGCTTAATAAATTAAGTACTTCCTGGTATGGTTACTGTACTGATAACTCCCAAAAGAATCTGATTGTGGTGAGGGAACAGAGAAAAAAGCTCATTTAGGACCTGCACTTACGAAGGGTGTAGGCAGCTGTATATCAGGGAGTAATTCTTCTGAGAATAAAAACAGCTGGAGCTTGTTTAGGCATTTACACAGGGGAAAGGATAATGTACTGGGAACTCCTCAGAAGAATCTGATTTGTGGTGAGTGAAGAGAGCTAAAAGCTCATTTATGAACTACATGAACATGCTGAGTAGGTAGCTGTTTACCAGTAAATATCTCCACTGAGATTAAGAAAAGCAGTAGCTTAATAAATTATGTACTTCCTGGTATGGTTACTGTACTGGTAACTCCCAAAAAGAATCTGGATTGTGGTGAGGGAACAGAGAAAAAAGCTCATTTAGGACCTGCACTTACGAAGGGGGTAGGCAGCTGTATATCAGGGAGTAAACCTTCTGAGAATAAAAACAGCTGGAGCTAATTAAGGTAATTACACAGGGGAAAGGATAATGTACTGGGAACTCCTCAGAAGAATCTGATTTGTGGTGAGGGGAGAGAGGTAAATGCTGATTTAGGAACGACATGAACATGCTGCGTACGTAGCTGTTTATCAGTAAAAATCTCCACTGAGATTAAGAAAAGCAGTAGCTTAATAAATTAAGTTCTTCCTGGTATGGATAATGTACTGGTAAATCCCCAAAAGAATCTGGATTGCGGTGAGGGAACAGAGAAAAAAGCTCATTTAGGACCTGCACTTACGAAGGGGGTAGGCAGCTGTATATCAGGGAGTATCGCTTCTGAGAATAAAAACAGCTGGAGCTTGTTAAGGTAATTACACAGGGGAAAGGATAATGTACTGGGAACTCCTCAGAAGAATCTGATTTGTGGTGAGGGGAGAGAGAAAAAAGCTCATTTAGGAACGACATGAACATGCTGCGTAGGTAGCTGTTTATCAGTAAATATCTCCACTGAGATTAAGAGAAGCAGTAGCTTAATAAATTAAGTACTTCCTAGTATGGTTACTGTTCTGGTAACTCCCCAAAAGAATCTGGATTGTGGTGAGGGAACAGAGAAAAAAGCTCATTTAGGACCTGCACTTACGAAGGTGGTAGGCAGTTGTATATCAGGGAGTAAACCTTCTGAGAATAAAAACAGCTGGACCTTGTTAAGGTAATTACACAGGGGAAAGGATAATGTACTGGGAACTCCTCAGAAGAATCTGATTTGTGATGAGGGGAGAGAGATAAAGCTCATTTAGGAACGACATGGACATGCTGAGTAGGTATCTGTTTATCAGTAAATATCTCCACTGAGATTAAGAAAAGCAGTAGCTTAATAAATTAAGTACTTCCTGGTATGGATACTGTACTGGTAACTCCCCAAAAAAATCTGGATTGTGGTGAGGGAACAGAGAAAAATGCTCATTTAGGAACGACATGAACATGCTGCGTAGGGTAGCTGTTTATCAGTAAAAATCTCCACTGAGATTTAAGAAAAGCAGTAGCTTAATAAATTAAGTTCTTCCTGGTATGGATACTGTACTGGTAACTCCCCAAAAGAATCTGGATTGCGGTGAGAGAACAGAGAAAAAAGCTCATTTAGGACCTGCACTTACGAAGGGGGTAGGCAGCTGTATATCAGGGAGTAAACCTTCTGAGAATAAAAACAGCTGGAGCTTGTTAAGGTAATTACACATGGGAAAGGATAATGTACTGGGAACTCCTCAGAAGAATCTGATTTGTGGTGAGGGGAGAGAGAAAAAAGCTCATTTAGGAACGACATGAACATGCTGCGTAGGTAGCGGTTTATCAGTAAATATCTCCACTGAGATTAAGAGAAGCAGTAGCTTAATAAATTAAGTACTTCCTGGTATGGTTACTGTACTGGTAACTCCCAAAAGAATCTGGATTGTGGTGAGGGAACAGAGAAAAAAGCTCATTTAGGACCTGCACTTACGAAAGTGGTAGGCAGTTGTATATCAGGAGTAAACCTTCTGAGAATAAAAACAGCTGTGCCATGTTAAGGTAATTACACAGGGGAAAGGATAATGTACTGGGAACTCCTCAGAAGAATCTGATTTGTGATGAGGGGAGAGAGATAAAGCTCATTTAGGAACGACATGGACATGCTGAGTAGGTAGCTGTTTATCAGTAAATATCTCCACTGAGATTAAGAAAAGCAGTAGCTTAATAAATTAAGTAATTCCTGGTATGGTTACTATACTGGTAACTCCTCAAAAGAATCTGGATTGTGGTGAGGGAACAGAGAAAAAACCTCATTTATGACCTGCACTTACGAAGGGGGTAGGCAGCTGTATATCAGGGAGTATCGCTTCTGAGAATAAAAACAGCTGGAGCTTGTTAAGGTAATTACACAGGGGAAAGGATAATGTACTGGGAACTCCTCAGAAGAATCTGATTTGTGGTGAGGGGAGAGAGATAAAAGCTCATTTAGGAACGACATGAACATGCTGCATACGTAGCTGTTTATCCGAAAATATCTCCACTGAGATTAAGAAAAGAAGCAGCTTAATAAATTAAGTACTTCCTGGTATGGATACTGTACTGGTAACTCCCCAAAAGAATCTGGATTGTGGTGAGGGAACAGAGAAAAAAGCTCATTTAGGAACGACATGAACATGCTGCGTAGGTAGCTGTTTATCAGTAAATATCGCCACTGAGATTAAGAACAGCAGTAGCTTAATAAATTAAGTACTTCCTGGTATGGTTACTGTACTGGTAACTCCCCAAAGAATCTGGATTGTGGTGAGGGAACAGAGAAAAAAGCTCATTTAGGACCTGCACTTATGAAGGGGGTAGGCAGCTGTATATCAGGGAGTAAACCTTCTGAGAATAAAAACAGCTGGAGCTTGTTAAGGTAATTACACAGGGGAAAGGATAATGTACTGGGAACTCCTCAGAAGAATCTGATTTGTGGTGAGGGAGAGAGATAAAAGCTCATTTAGGAACGACATGAACATGCTGCGTAGGTAGCTGTTTATCAGTAAATATCTCCACTGAGATTAAGAAAAGCAGTAGCTTAATAAATTAAGTACTTCCTGGTATGGTTACTGTACTGGTAACTCCCCAAAAGAATCTGGATTGTGGTGAGGGAACAGAGAAAAAAGCTCATTTAGGACCTGCACTTACGAAGGGGGTGGGCAGCTGTATATCAGGGACTAAACCTTCTGAGATAAAAACAGCTGGAGCTTGTTAAGGTAATTACACAGGGGAAAGGATAATATACTTGGAACTCCTCAGAAGAATCTGAATTGTGGTGAGGGGAGAGAGATAAAAGCTCATTTAGGAACGACATGAACATGCTGCGTAGGTAGCTGTTTATCAGTAAATATCTCCACTGAGATTAAGAAAAGCAGTAGCTTAATAAATTAAGTACTTCCTGGTATGGTTACTGTACTGGTAACTCCCCAAAGAATCTGGATTGTGGTGAGGGAACAGAGAAAAAAGCTCATTTAGGACCTGCACTTACAAAGGGGGTAGGCAGTTGTATATCAGGGAGTAAACCTTCTGAGAATAAAAACAGCTAGAGTTTGTTAAGGTAATTACACAGGGGAAAGGATAATGTACTGGGAAATCCTCAGAAGAATCTGATTTGTGATGAGGGAGAGAGATAAAACTTATTTAGGAACGACAAGAACATGCTGCGTACGTAGCTGTTTATCAGTAAATATCTCCACTGAGATTAAGAAAAGCAGTAGCTTAATAAATTAAGTACTTCCTGGTATGGTTACTGTACTGGTAACTCCCCAAAGAATCCGGATTTTTGTGAGGGAACAGAGAAAAAAGCTCATTTAAGACCTGCACTTACGAAGGGGGTAGGCAGCTGTATATCAGGGAGTAAACCTTCTGAGAATAAAAACAGCTGGAGCTTGTTAAGGTAATTACACAGGGGAAAGGATAATGTACTGGGAACTCCTCAGAAGAATCTGATTTGTGGTGACGGGAGAGAGATAAAACTTATTTAGGAACGACATGAACATGCTGCGTACGTAGCTGTTTATCAGTAAATATCTCCACTGATATTAAGAAAAGCAGTAGCTTAATAAATTAATTACTTCCTGGTATGGTTACTGTACTGGTAACTCCCCAAAAGAATCTGGATTGTGGTGAGGGAACAGAGAAAAAAGCTCATTTAGGACCTGCACTTACGAAGGGGGTAGGCAGCTGTATATCAGGGAGTAAACCTTCTGAGAATAAAAACAGCTGGAGCTTGTTAAGGTAATTACACAGGGGAAAGGATAATGTACTGGGAACTCCTCAGAAGAATCTGATTTGTGGTGACGGGAGAGAGATAAAAGCTCATTTAAGAACGACATGAACATGCTGTATACGTAGCTGTTTATCAGTAAATATCTCCACTGAGATTAGGAAAAGCAGTAGCTTAATAAATTAAGTACTTCCTGGTATGGATATTGTACTGGTAACTCCCCAAAAGAATCTGGATTGTGGTGAGGGAACAGAGAAAAAAGCTCATTTAGGAACGACATGAACATGCTGCATAGGTAGCTGTTTATCAGTAAATATCTCCACTGAGATTAAGAAAAGAAGTAGCTTAATAAATTAAGTACTTCCTGGTATGGTTACTGTACTGGTAACTCCCCAAAGAATCCGGATTTTTGCGAGGGAACAGAGAAAAAAGCTCATTTAGGACCTGCACTTACGAAGGGGGTAGGCAGCTGTATATCAGGAGTAAACATTCTGAGAATAAAAACAGCTAGCTTGTTAAGGTAATTACACAGGGGAAAGGATAATGTACTGGGAACTCTTCAGAAGAATCTGATTTGTGGTGACGGGAGAGAGATAAAAGCTCATTTAGGAACGACATGAACATGCTGCGTAGGTAGCTGTTTATCAGTAAATACCTCCACTGAGATTAAGAAAAGCAGTAGCTTAATAAATTAAGTACTTCCTGGTATGGTTACTGTACTGGTAACTCCCCAAAAGAATCTGGATTGTGGTGAGGGAACAGAGAAAAAAGCTCATTTAGGACCTGCACTTACAAAGGGGGTAGGCAGTTGTATATCAGGGAGTAAACCTTCTGAGAATAAAAACAGCTGGAGTTTGTTAAGGTAATTACACAGGGGAAAGGATAATGTACTGGGAAATCCTCAGAAGAATCTGATTGTGGTGAGGGAACAGAGAAAAAAGCTCATTTAGGACCTGCATTCTGCGTAGGTAGCTGTATATCAGGGAGTAATATCTCCACTGAGAATAAAAACAGCTGGAGCTTAATAAATTAATTACTTCACAGGGGAAAGGATAATGTACTGGGTAACGCCCTCAGAAGAATCTGATTTGTGGTCAGGGACAGAGAAAAAGCTCATTTAGGAACTGCACATGAACATGCTGGTAGGCAGCTGTTTATCAGGGAGTAAATATCTCCACTGAGATTAAGAAAAGCAGTAGCTTAATAAATTTACTTCCTGGTATGGTTACTGTACTGGTAACTCCCAAAGAATCTGGATTGTGGTGAGGGAACAGAGAAAAAAGCTCATTTAGGACCTGCACTTACATATGTAGCTGTTATATCAGGGAGTAAACCTTCTGAGAATAAAAACAGCTGGAGCTTAATAAATTAAGGTAATTACACTGGAAAGGATAATGTACTGGTAACTCCTCAAAAGAATCTGATTTGTGGTGAGGGAGAGAGAAAAAAGCTCATTTAGGAACGACATGAACATGCTGCGTAGGTAGCTGTTTATCAGTAAATATCTCCACTGAGATTAAGAAAGCAGTAGCTTAATAAATTAAGTACTTCCTGGTATGGTTACTGTACTGGTAACTCCCCAAAAGAATCTGGATTTTTGTGAGGGAACAGAGAAAAAAGCTCATTTAGGACCTGCACTTACGAAGGGGGTAGGCAGCTGTATATCAGGGAGTAAACCTTCTGAGAATAAAAACAGCTGGAGCTTGTTAAGGTAATTACACAGGGGAAAGGATAATGTACTGGGAACTCCTCAGAAGAATCTGATTTGTGGTGAGGGGAGAGAGATAAAAGCTCATTTAGGAACGACATGAACATGCTGCGTAGGTAGCTGTTTATCAGTAAATATCTCCACTGAGATTAAGAAAAGCAGTAGCTTAATAAATTAAGTACTTCCTGGTATGGTTACTGCACTGGTAACTCCCCAAAAGAATCTGGATTGTGGTGAGGGAACAGAGAAAAAAGCTCATTTAGGACCTGCACTTACGAAGGGGTAGGCAGTTGTATATCAGGGAGTAAACCTTCTGAGAATAAAAACAGCTGGAGCTTGTTAAGGTAATTACACAGGGGAAAGGATAATGTACTGGGAACTCCTCAGAAGAATCTGATTTGTGATGAGGGGAGAGAGATAAAAGCTCATTTAGGAACGACATGAACATGCTGCGTAGGTAGCTGTTTATCAGTAAATATCTCCACTGAGATTAAGAAAAGCAGTAGCTTAATAAATTAAGTACTTCCTGGTATGGTTACTGTACTGGTAACTCCCCAAAAGAATCTGGATTGTGGTGAGGGAACAGAGAAAAAAGCTCATTTAGGACTGCACTTACAAAGGGGGTAGGCAGCTGTATATCAGGGAGTAAACCTTCTGAGAATAAAAACAGCTGGAGCTTGTTAAGGTAATTACACAGGGAAAGGATAATGTACTGGAAACTCCTCAGAAAGAATCTGATTTGTGGTGAGGAGAGAGAGATAAAAGCTCATTTAGGAACGACATGAACATGCTGCGTAGGTAGCTGTTTATCACTAAGTATCTCCACTGAGATTAATAAAAGCAGTAGCTTAATAAATTAAGTACTTCCTGGTATGGTTACTGTACTGGTAACTCCCAAAAGAATCTGGATTGTGGTGAGGGAACAGAGAAAAAAGCTCATTTAGGACCTGCACTTATGAAGGGGGTAGGCAGCTGTATATCAGGGAGTAAACCTTCTGAGAATAAAAACAGCTGGAGCTTGTTAAGGTAATTACACAGGGGAAAGGATAATGTACTGGGAACTCCTCAGAAGAATCTGATTTGTGGTGAGGGGAGAGAGATAAAAGCTCATTTAGGAACGACATGAACATGCTGCGTAGGTAGCTGTTTATCAGTAAAATCTCCACTGAGATTAAGAAAAGCAGTAGCTTAATAAATTAAGTACTTCCTGGTATGGATAATGTACTGGTAACTCCCAAAAGAATCTGGATTGTGGTGAGGGAACAGAGAAAAAAGCTCATTTAGGACCTGCACTTACGAAGGGGGTAGGCAGCTGTATATCAGGGACTAAAACCTTCTGAGAATAAAAACAGCTGGAGCTTGTTAAGGTAATTACACAGGGGAAAGGATAATATACTGGAACTCCTCAGAAGAATCTGATTGTGGTGAGGGGAGAGAGAAAAAGCTCATTTAGGAACGACATGAACATGCTGCGTAGGTAGCTGTTTATCAGTAAATATCTCCACTGAGATTAAGAAAAGCAGTAGCTTAATAAATTAAGTACTTCCTGGTATGGTTACTGTACTGGTAACTCCCCAAAAGAATCTGGATTGTGGTGAGGGAACAGAGAAAAAAGCTCATTTAGGACCTGCACTTACAAAGGGGGTAGGCAGTTGTATATCAGGGAGTAAACCTTCTGAGAATAAAAACAGCTAGAGTTTGTTAAGGTAATTACACAGGGGAAAGGATAATGTACTGGGAAACTCCTCAGAAGAATCTGATTTGTGATGAGGGGAGAGAGATAAAAGCTCATTTAGGAACGACATGAACATGCTGCGTAGGTAGCTGTTTATCAGTAAATATCTCCACTGAGATTAAGAAAAGCAGTAGCTTAATAAATTAAGTACTTCCTGGTATGGTTACTGTACTGGTAACTCCCCAAAGAATCGGATTGTGGTGAGGGAACAGAGAAAAAAGCTCATTTAGACCTGCACTTACGAAGGGGGTAGGCAGCTGTATATCAGGGAGTAAACCTTCTGAGAATAAAAACAGCTGGAGCTTGTTAAGGTAATTACACAGGGGAAAGGATAATGTACTGGGAACTCCTCAGAAGAATCTGATTTGTGGTGACGGGAGAGAGATAAAAGCTCATTTAGGAACGACATGAACATGCTGCGTACGTAGCTGTTTATCAGTAAATATCTCCACTGAGATTAAGAAAAGCAGTAGCTTAATAAATTAATTACTTCCTGGTATGGTTACTGTACTGGTAACTCCCCAAAAGAATCTGGATTGTGGTGAGGGAACAGAGAAAAAAGCTCATTTAGGACCTGCACTTACGAAGGGGGTAGGCAGCTGTATATCAGGGAGTAAACCTTCTGAGAATAAAAACAGCTGGAGCTTGTTAAGGTAATTACACAGGGGAAAGGATAATGTACTGGGAACTCCTCAGAAGAATCTGATTTGTGGTGACGGGAGAGAGATAAAAGCTCATTTAAGAACGACATGAACATGCTGTATACGTAGCTGTTTATCAGTAAATATCTCCACTGAGATTAGGAAAAGCAGTAGCTTAATAAATTAAGTACTTCCTGGTATGGATATTGTACTGGTAACTCCCCAAAAGAATCTGGATTGTGGTGAGGGAACAGAGAAAAAAGCTCATTTAGGAACGACATGAACATGCTGCATAGGTAGCTGTTTATCAGTAAATATCTCCACTGAGATTAAGAAAAGAAGTAGCTTAATAAATTAAGTACTTCCTGGTATGGTTACTGTACTGGTAACTCCCCAAAGAATCCGGATTTTTGCGAGGGAACAGAGAAAAAAGCTCATTTAGGACCTGCACTTACGAAGGGGGTAGGCAGCTGTATATCAGGGAGTAAACATTCTGAGAATAAAAACAGCTGGAGCTTGTTAAGGTAATTACACAGGGGAAAGGATATTGTACTGGGAACTCTTCAGAAGAATCTGATTTTGTGGTGACGGGAGAGAGATAAAAGCTCATTTAGGAACGACATGAACATGCTGCGTAGGTAGCTGTTTATCAGTAAATACCTCCACTGAGATTAAGAAAAGCAGTAGCTTAATAAATTAAGTACTTCCTGGTATGGTTACTGTACTGGTAACTCCCCAAAAGAATCTGGATTGTGGTGAGGGAACAGAGAAAAAAGCTCATTTAGGACCTGCACTTACAAAGGGGGTAGGCAGTTGTATATCAGGGAGTAAACCTTCTGAGAATAAAAACAGCTGGAGTTTGTTAAGGTAATTACACAGGGGAAAGGATAATGTACTGGGAAATCCTCAGAAGAATCTGATTTTTGATGAGGGGAGAGAGATAAAACTTATTTAGGAACGACATGAACATTCTGCGTAGGTAGCTGTTTATCAGTAAATATCTCCACTGAGATTAAGAAAAGCAGTAGCTTAATAAATTAATTACTTCCTGGTATGGTTACTGTACTGGTAACGCCCCAAAAGAATCTGGATTGTGGTCAGGGAACACAGAAAAAAGCTCATTTAGGACCTGCACTTATGAAGGGGGTAGGCAGCTATATATCAGGGAGTAAACCTTCTGAGAATAAAAACAGCTGGAGCTTGTTAAGGTAATTACACAGGGGAAAGGATAATGTACTGGGAACTCCTCAGAAGAATCTGATTTTTGGTGAGGGGAGAGAGATAAAAGCTCATTTAAGAACGACATGATCATGCTACATATGTAGCTGTTTATCAATAAATATCTCCACTGAGATTAAGAAAAGCAGTAGCTTAATAAATTAAGTACTTCCTGGTATGGATATAGTACTGGTAACTCCCCAAAAGAATCTGGATTGTGGTGAGGGAAGAGAGAAAAAAGCTCATTTAGGAACGACATGAACATGCTGCATAGGTAGCTGTTTATCAGTAAATATCTCCACTGAGATTAAGGAACGAAGTAGCTTAATAAATTAAGTACTTCCTGGTATGGTTACTGTACTGGTAACTCCCCAAAGAATCCGGATTTTTGTGAGGGAACAGAGAAAAAAGCTCATTTAGGACCTGCACTTACGAAGGGGGTAGGCAGCTGTATATCAGGGAGTAAACCTTGTTAGAATAAAAACAGCTGGAGCTTGCTAAGGTAATTTACACAGGGGAAAGGATAATGTACTGGGAACTCCTCAGAAGAATCTGATTTGTGGTGACGGGAGAGGGATAAAAGGTCATTTATGAACGACATGAACATGCTGCGTAGGTAGCTGTTTATCAGTAAATATCTCCACTGAGATTAAGAAAAGCAGTAGCTTAATAAATTAAGGTACTTCCTGGTATGGTTACTGCACTGGTAACTCCCCAAAAGAATCTGGATTGTGGTGAGGGAACAGAGAAAAAAGCTCATTTAGGACCTGCAGTTACGAAGGGGGTAGGCAGTTGTATATGAGGGAGTAAACCTTCTGAGAATAAAAACAGCTGGAGCTTGTTAAGGTAATTACACAGGGGAAAGGATAATGTACTGGGAAATCCTCAGAAGAATCTGATTTGTGATGAGGGGAGAGAGATAAAAGCTCATTTAGGAACGACATGAACATGCTGCGTACGTAGCTGTTTATCAATAAATATCTCCACTGAGATTAAGAAAAGCAGTAGCTTAATAAATTAAGTACTTCCTGGTATGGTTACTGTACTGGTAACTCCCCAAAAGAATCTGGATTGTGGTGAGGGAACAGAGAAAAAAGCTCATTTAGGACCTGCACTTACAAAGGGGGTAGGCAGGTGTATATCAGGGAGTAAACCTTCTGAGAATAAAAACAGCTGGAGCTTGTTAAGGTAATTACACAGGGGAAAGGATAATGTACTGGAAACTCCTCAGAAAAATCTGATTTGTGGTGAGGAGAGAGAGATAAAAGCTCATATAGGAACGACATGAACATGCTGCGTAGGTAGCTGTTTATCACTAAGTATCTCCACTGAGATTAATAAAAGCAGTATCTTAATAAATTAAGTACTTCCTGGTATGGTTACTGTACTGGTAACTCCCCAAAAGAATCTGGATTGTGGTGAGGGAACAGAGAAAAAAGCTCATTTAGGACCTGCACTTACGAAGGGGTAGGCAGCTGTATATCAGGGAGTAAACCTTCTGAGAATAAAAACAGCTGGAGCTTGTTAAGGTAATTACACAGGGGAAAGGATAATGTACTAGGAACTCCTCAAAAGAATCTGATTTGTGGTGAGGGGAGAGAGATAAAAGCTCATTTAGGAACGACATGAACATGCTGCGTAGGTAGCTCTTTTATCAGTAAATATCTCCACTGAGATTAAGAAAAGCAGTAGCTTAATAAATTAAGTACTTCCTGGTATGGTTACTGTACTGATAACTACCCAAAAGAATCTGGATTGTGGTGAGGGAACAGAGAAAAAAGCTCATTTAGGACCTGCACTTACGAAGGGTGTAGGCAGCTGTATATCAGGGAGTAATTCTTCTGAGAATAAAAACAGCTGGAGCTTGTTAAGGTATTTACACAGGGGAAAGGATAATGTACTGGGAACTCCTCAGAAGAATCTGATTTGTGGTGAGTGAAGAGAGCTAAAAGCTCATTTATGAACTACATGAACATGCTGCGTAGGTAGCTGTTTACCAGTAAATATCTCCACTGAGATTAAGAAAAGCAGTAGCTTAATAAATTAAGTACTTCCTGGTATGGTTACTGTACTGGTAACTCCTGAAAAGAATCTGGATTGTGGTGAGGGAACAGAGAAAAAAGCTCATTTAGGACCTGCACCTACGAAGGGGGTAGGCAGCTGTATATCAGGGAGTAAACCTTCTGAGAATAAAAACAGCTGGAGCTTGTTAAGGGAATTACACAGGGAAAAGGATAATGTACTGGGAACTCCTCAGAAGAATCTGATTTTTGGTGAGGGGAGAGAGATAAAAGCCCATTTAGGAACGACATGAACATGCTGCGTAGGTAGCTGTTTATCAGTAAATATCTCCACTGAGATTAAGAAAAGCAGTAGCTTAATAAATTATGTACTTCCTGGTATGGTTACTGTACTGGTAACTCCCAAAAAGAATCTGGATTGTGGTGAGGGAACAGAGAAAAAAGCTCATTTAGGACCTGCACTTACGAAGGGGTTAGGCAGCTGTATATCAGGGAGTAAACCTTCTGAGAATAAAAACAGCTGGAGCTAATTAAGGTAATTACACAGGGGAAAGGATAATGTACTGGGAACTCCTCAGAAGAATCTGATTTGTGGTGAGGGGAGAGAGGTAAATGCTCATTTAGGAACGACATGAACATGCTGCTTACGTAGCTGTTTATCAGTAAAAATCTCCACTGAGATTAAGAAAAGCAGTAGCTTAATAAATTAAGTTCTTCCTGGTATGGATAATGTACTGGTAAATCCCCAAAAGAATCTGGATTGCGGTGAGGGAACAGAGAAAAAAGCTCATTTAGGACCTGCACTTACGAAGGGGGTAGGCAGCTGTATATCAGGGAGTATCGCTTCTGAGAATAAAAACAGCTGGAGCTTGTTAAGGTAATTACACAGGGGAAAGGATAATGTACTGGGAACTCCTCAGAAGAATCTGATTTGTGGTGAGGGGAGAGAGAAAAAAGCTCATTTAGGAACGACATGAACATGCTGCGTAGGTAGCTGTTTATCAGTAAATATCTCCACTGAGATTAAGAGAAGCAGTAGCTTAATAAATTAAGTACTTCCTAGTATGGTTACTGTACTGGTAACTCCCCAAAAGAATCTGGATTGTGGTGAGGGAACAGAGAAAAAAGCTCATTTAGGACCTGCACTTACGAAGGTGGTAGGCAGTTGTATATCAGGGAGTAAACCTTCTGAGAATAAAAACAGCTGGACCTTGTTAAGGTAATTACACAGGGGAAAGGATAATGTACTGGGAACTCCTCAGAAGAATCTGATTTGTGATGAGGGGAGAGAGATAAAGCTCATTTAGGAACGACATGGACATGCTGAGTAGGTATCTGTTTATCAGTAAATATCTCCACTGAGATTAAGAAAAGCAGTAGCTTAATAAATTAAGTAATTCCTGGTATGGTTACTGTACTGGTAACTCCTCAAAAGAATCTGATTGTGGTGAGGGAACAGAGAAAAAACCTCATTTATGACCTGCACTTACGAAGGGGGTAGGCAGTTGTATATCAGGGAGTATCGCTTCTGAGAATAAAAACAGCTGGAGCTTGTTAAGGTAATTACACAGGGGAAAGGATAATGTACTGGGAACTCCTCAGAAGAATCTGATTTGTGGTGAGGGGAGAGAGATAATAGCTCATTTAGGAACGACATGATCATGCTGCATACGTAGCTGTTTATCCGAAAATATCTCCACTGAGATTAAGAAACGCAGTAGCTTAATAAATTAATTACTTCCTGGTATGGTTACTGTACTGGTAACTCCCCAAAAGAATCTGGATTGTGGTGAGGGAACAGAGAAAAAAGCTCATTTAGGACCTGCACTTACGAAGGGGGTAGGCAGCTGTATATCAGGGAGTAAACCTTCTGAGAATAAAAACAGCTGGGGCTTGTTAAGGTAATTACACAGGGGAAAGGATAATGTACTGGGAACTCCTCAGAAGAATCTGATTTGTGGTGACGGGAGAGAGATAAAAGCTCATTTAAGAACGACATGAACATGCTGTATACGTAGCTGTTTATCAGTAAATATCTCCACTGAGATTAGGAAAAGCAGTAGCTTAATAAATTAAGTACTTCCTGGTATGGATATTGTACTGGTAACTCCCCAAAAGAATCTGGATTGTGGTGAGGGAACAGAGAAAAAAAGCTCATTTAGGAACGACATGAACATGCTGCATAGGTAGCTGTTTATCAGTAAATATCTCCACTGAGATTAAGAAAAGAAGTAGCTTAATAAATTAAGTACTTCCTGGTATGGTTACTGTACTGGTAACTCCCCAAAGAATCCGGATTTTTGCGAGGGAACAGAGAAAAAAGCTCATTTAGGACCTGCACTTACGAAGGGGGTAGGCAGCTGTATATCAGGGAGTAAACATTCTGAGAATAAAAACAGCTGGAGCTTGTTAAGGTAATTACACAGGGGAAAGGATATTGTACTGGGAACTCTTCAGAAGAATCTGATTTGTGGTGACGGGAGAGAGATAAAAGCTCATTTAGGAACGACATGAACATGCTGCGTAGGTAGCTGTTTATCAGTAAATACCTCCACTGAGATTAAGAAAAGCAGTAGCTTAATAAATTAAGTACTTCCTGGTATGGTTACTGTACTGGTAACTCCCCAAAAGAATCTGGATTGTGGTGAGGGAACAGAGAAAAAAGCTCATTTAGGACCTGCACTTACAAAGGGGGTAGGCAGTTGTATATCAGGGAGTAAACCTTCTGAGAATAAAAACAGCTGGAGTTTGTTAAGGTAATTACACAGGGGAAAGGATAATGTACTGGGAAATCCTCAGAAGAATCTGATTTTTGATGAGGGGAGAGAGATAAAACTTATTTAGGAACGACATGAACATTCTGCGTAGGTAGCTGTTTATCAGTAAATATCTCCACTGAGATTAAGAAAAGCAGTAGCTTAATAAATTAATTACTTCCTGGTATGGTTACTGTACTGGTAACGCCCCAAAAGAATCTGGATTGTGGTCAGGGAACACAGAAAAAAGCTCATTTAGGACCTGCACTTATGAAGGGGGTAGGCAGCTATATATCAGGGAGTAAACCTTCTGAGAATAAAAACAGCTGGAGCTTGTTAAGGTAATTACACAGGGGAAAGGATAATGTACTGGGAACTCCTCAGAAGAATCTGATTTTTGGTGAGGGGAGAGAGATAAAAGCTCATTTAAGAACGACATGATCATGCTACATATGTAGCTGTTTATCAATAAATATCTCCACTGAGATTAAGAAAAGCAGTAGCTTAATAAATTAAGTACTTCCTGGTATGGATATAGTACTGGTAACTCCCCAAAAGAATCTGGATTGTGGTGAGGGAAGAGAGAAAAAAGCTCATTTAGGAACGACATGAACATGCTGCATAGGTAGCTGTTTATCAGTAAATATCTCCACTGAGATTAAGGAACGAAGTAGCTTAATAAATTAAGTACTTCCTGGTATGGTTACTGTACTGGTAACTCCCCAAAGAATCCGGATTTTTGTGAGGGAACAGAGAAAAAAGCTCATTTAGGACCTGCACTTACGAAGGGGGTAGGCAGCTGTATATCAGGGAGTAAACCTTGTTAGAATAAAAACAGCTGGAGCTTGCTAAGGTAATTACACAGGGGAAAGGATAATGTACTGGGAACTCCTCAGAAGAATCTGATTTGTGGTGACGGGAGAGGGATAAAAGGTCATTTATGAACGACATGAACATGCTGCGTAGGTAGCTGTTTATCAGTAAATATCTCCACTGAGATTAAGAAAAGCAGTAGCTTAATAAATTAAGTACTTCCTGGTATGGTTACTGCACTGGTAACTCCCCAAAAGAATCTGGATTGTGGTGAGGGAACAGAGAAAAAAGCTCATTTAGGACCTGCAGTTACGAAGGGGGTAGGCAGTTGTATATGAGGGAGTAAACCTTCTGAGAATAAAAACAGCTGGAGCTTGTTAAGGTAATTACACAGGGGAAAGGATAATGTACTGGGAAATCCTCAGAAGAATCTGATTTGTGATGAGGGGAGAGAGATAAAAGCTCATTTAGGAACGACATGAACATGCTGCGTACGTAGCTGTTTATCAATAAATATCTCCACTGAGATTAAGAAAAGCAGTAGCTTAATAAATTAAGTACTTCCTGGTATGGTTACTGTACTGGTAACTCCCCAAAAGAATCTGGATTGTGGTGAGGGAACAGAGAAAAAAGCTCATTTAGGACCTGCACTTACAAAGGGGGTAGGCAGGTGTATATCAGGGAGTAAACCTTCTGAGAATAAAAACAGCTGGAGCTTGTTAAGGTAATTACACAGGGGAAAGGATAATGTACTGGAAACTCCTCAGAAAAATCTGATTTGTGGTGAGGAGAGAGAGATAAAAGCTCATATAGGAACGACATGAACATGCTGCGTAGGTAGCTGTTTATCACTAAGTATCTCCACTGAGATTAATAAAAGCAGTATCTTAATAAATTAAGTACTTCCTGGTATGGTTACTGTACTGGTAACTCCCCAAAAGAATCTGGATTGTGGTGAGGGAACAGAGAAAAAAGCTCATTTAGGACCTGCACTTACGAAGGGGTAGGCAGCTGTATATCAGGGAGTAAACCTTCTGAGAATAAAAACAGCTGGAGCTTGTTAAGGTAATTACACAGGGGAAAGGATAATGTACTAGGAACTCCTCAAAAGAATCTGATTTGTGGTGAGGGGAGAGAGATAAAAGCTCATTTAGGAACGACATGAACATGCTGCGTAGGTAGCTCTTTATCAGTAAATATCTCCACTGAGATTAAGAAAAGCAGTAGCTTAATAAATTAAGTACTTCCTGGTATGGTTACTGTACTGATAACTCCCCAAAAGAATCTGGATTGTGGTGAGGGAACAGAGAAAAAAGCTCATTTAGGACCTGCACTTACGAAGGGTGTAGGCAGCTGTATATCAGGGAGTAATTCTTCTGAGAATAAAAACAGCTGGAGCTTGTTAAGGTATTTACACAGGGGAAAGGATAATGTACTGGGAACTCCTCAGAAGAATCTGATTTGTGGTGAGTGAAGAGAGCTAAAAGCTCATTTATGAACTACATGAACATGCTGCGTAGGTAGCTGTTTACCAGTAAATATCTCCACTGAGATTAAGAAAAGCAGTAGCTTAATAAATTAAGTACTTCCTGGTATGGTTACTGTACTGGTAACTCCTGAAAAGAATCTGGATTGTGGTGAGGGAACAGAGAAAAAAGCTCATTTAGGACCTGCACCTACGAAGGGGGTAGGCAGCTGTATATCAGGGAGTAAACCTTCTGAGAATAAAAACAGCTGGAGCTTGTTAAGGGAATTACACAGGGAAAAGGATAATGTACTGGGAACTCCTCAGAAGAATCTGATTTTTGGTGAGGGGAGAGAGATAAAAGCCCATTTAGGAACGACATGAACATGCTGCGTAGGTAGCTGTTTATCAGTAAATATCTCCACTGAGATTAAGAAAAGCAGTAGCTTAATAAATTATGTACTTCCTGGTATGGTTACTGTACTGGTAACTCCCAAAAAGAATCTGGATTGTGGTGAGGGAACAGAGAAAAAAGCTCATTTAGGACCTGCACTTACGAAGGGGTTAGGCAGCTGTATATCAGGGAGTAAACCTTCTGAGAATAAAAACAGCTGGAGCTAATTAAGGTAATTACACAGGGGAAAGGATAATGTACTGGGAACTCCTCAGAAGAATCTGATTTGTGGTGAGGGGAGAGAGGTAAATGCTCATTTAGGAACGACATGAACATGCTGCTTACGTAGCTGTTTATCAGTAAAAATCTCCACTGAGATTAAGAAAAGCAGTAGCTTAATAAATTAAGTTCTTCCTGGTATGGATAATGTACTGGTAAATCCCCAAAAGAATCTGGATTGCGGTGAGGGAACAGAGAAAAAAGCTCATTTAGGACCTGCACTTACGAAGGGGGTAGGCAGCTGTATATCAGGGAGTATCGCTTCTGAGAATAAAAACAGCTGGAGCTTGTTAAGGTAATTACACAGGGGAAAGGATAATGTACTGGGAACTCCTCAGAAGAATCTGATTTGTGGTGAGGGGAGAGAGAAAAAAGCTCATTTAGGAACGACATGAACATGCTGCGTAGGTAGCTGTTTATCAGTAAATATCTCCACTGAGATTAAGAGAAGCAGTAGCTTAATAAATTAAGTACTTCCTAGTATGGTTACTGTACTGGTAACTCCCCAAAAGAATCTGGATTGTGGTGAGGGAACAGAGAAAAAAGCTCATTTAGGACCTGCACTTACGAAGGTGGTAGGCAGTTGTATATCAGGGAGTAAACCTTCTGAGAATAAAAACAGCTGGACCTTGTTAAGGTAATTACACAGGGGAAAGGATAATGTACTGGGAACTCCTCAGAAGAATCTGATTTGTGATGAGGGGAGAGAGATAAAGCTCATTTAGGAACGACATGGACATGCTGAGTAGGTATCTGTTTATCAGTAAATATCTCCACTGAGATTAAGAAAAGCAGTAGCTTAATAAATTAAGTAATTCCTGGTATGGTTACTGTACTGGTAACTCCTCAAAAGAATCTGATTGTGGTGAGGGAACAGAGAAAAAAACCTCATTTATGACCTGCACTTACGAAGGGGGTAGGCAGTTGTATATCAGGGAGTATCGCTTCTGAGAATAAAAACAGCTGGAGCTTGTTAAGGTAATTACACAGGGGAAAGGATAATGTACTGGGAACTCCTCAGAAGAATCTGATTTGTGGTGAGGGGAGAGAGATAATAGCTCATTTAGGAACGACATGATCATGCTGCATACGTAGCTGTTTATCCGAAAATATCTCCACTGAGATTAAGAAACGCAGTAGCTTAATAAATTAAGTACTTCCTGGTATGGTTACTGTACTGGTAACTCCCCAAAAGAATCTGGATTGTGGTGAGGGAACAGAGAAAAAAGCTCATTTAGGACCTGCACTTACGAAGTGGTAGGCAGCTGTATATCAGGGAGTAAACCTTCTGAGATAAAAACAGCTAGCTTGTTAAGGTAATTACACAGGGGAAAGGATAATGTACTGGGAACTCCCTCAGAAGAATCTGATTTGTGGTGACGGGAGAGAGATAAAAGCTCATTTAGGAACGACATGAACATGGTAGGCGTAGCTGTTTATCAGTAAATATCTCCACTGAGAATAAAAACAGTAGCTTAATAAATTAAGTATTCCTGGTATGGATAATGTACTGGTAACTCCCCAAAAGAATCTGGATTGTGGTGAGGGACAGAGAAAAAAGCTCATTTAGGAACGACATGAACATGCTGCGTAGGTAGCTGTTTATCAGTAAATATCTCCACTGAGATTAAGAAAGCAGTAGCTTAATAAATTAAGTACTTCCTGGTATGGTTACTGTACTGGTAACTCCCCAAAGAATCTGGATTTTGTGTGAGGGAACAGAGAAAAAAGCTCATTTAGGACCTGCACTTACGAAGGTGGTAGGCAGCTGTATATCAGGGAGTAAACTTCTGAAATAAAAACAGCTGAGCATGTTAAGGTAATTACACAGGGGAAAGGATATGTACTGGGAACTCCTCAGAAGAATCTGATTTGTGGTGACGGGAGAGAGATAAAGCTCATTTAGGAACGACATGACATGCTGCGTAGGTAGCTGTTTATCAGTAAATACCTCCACTGAGATTAAGAAAAGCAGTAGCTTAATAAATTAAGTAATTCCTGGTATGGTTACTGTACTGGTAACTCCTCAAAAGAATCTGGATTGTGGTGAGGGAACAGAGAAAAAAGCTCATTTAGGACCTGCACTTACAAAGGGGGTAGGCAGCTGTATATCAGGGAGTATCCTTCTGAGAATAAAAACAGCTGGAGTTTGTTAAGGTAATTACACAGGGGAAAGGATAATGTACTGGGAACTCCTCAGAAGAATCTGATTTGTGGTGAGGGGAGAGAGATAAAAGCTCATTTAGGAACGACATGAACATGCTGCATAGGTAGCTGTTTATCAGTAAATATCTCCACTGAGATTAAGAAAAGCAGTAGCTTAATAAATTAAGTACTTCCTGGTATGGTTACTGTACTGGTAACTCCCCCAAAAGAATCTGGATTGTGGTGAGGGAACAGAGAAAAAAGCTCATTTAGGACCTGACATGACAGGGGGTAGGCAGCTGTTATATCAGGGAGTAAAACCACTGAGATAAAAACAGCTGGAGCTTGTTAAGGTAATTACACAGGGGAAAGGATAATGTACTGGGAACTCCTCAGAAGAATCTGATTTTGTGGTGAGGGAGAGAGATAAAAGCTCATTTAGAACGACTTATGACATAGGTAGCTGTTTATCAAGTAAATATCTCCACTGAGATTAAGAAAAGCAGTAGCTTAATAAATTAAGTACTTCCTGGTATGGATATGTACTGGTAACTCCCCAAAAGAATCTGGATTGTGGTGAGGGAGAGAGAAAAAGCTCATTTAGGAACGACATGAACATGCTGCGTAGGTAGCTGTTTATCAGTAAATATCTCCACTGAGATTAAGAAAAAACAGTAGCTTAATAAATTAAGTACTTCCTGGTATGGTTACTGTACTGGTAACTCCCCAAAGAATCTGGATTTTGTGGTGAGGGAACAGAGAAAAAAAGCTCATTTAGGACCTGCACTTACGAAGGGGGTAGGCAGCTGTAATCAGGGAGTAAACCTCTGAGAATAAAAACAGCTGGAGCTTGTTAAGGTAATTACACAGGGGAAAGGATAATGTACTGGAACTCCTCAGAAGAATCTGATTGTGGTGACGGGAGAGAGATAAAAGCTCATTTAGGAACGACATGAACATGCTGCGTAGGTAGCTGTTTATCAGTAAATATCTCCACTGAGATTAAGAAAAGCAGTAGCTTAATAAATTAAGTACTTCCTGGTATGGTTTACTGTACTGGTAACTCCCCAAAAGAATCTGGATTGTGGTGAGGGAACAGAGAAAAAAGCTCATTTAGGTACCTGCACTTACGAAGGGGGTAGGAAGCTGTATATCAGGGTGTAAACCTTCTGAGAATAAAAACAGCTGGAGCTTGGTAGGGTAATTACACAGGGGAAAAGATGAAGTACTGGGAACTCCTCAGAAGAATCTGATTTGTGGTGAGGGGAGAGATATAAAAGCTCATTTAGGAACGACATGAACATGCTGCGTAGGTAGCTGTTTATCAGTAAATATCTCCACTGAGATTAAGAAAAGCAGTAGCTTAATAAATTAAGTACTTCCTGGTATGGTTACTGTACTGTAACCCCCCCAAAGAATCTGGATTGTGGTGAGGGAACAGAGAAAAAGCTCATTTAGGACCTGCACTTACGAAAGGTGTAGGCAGCTGTATATCAGGGAGTAAACCTTCTGAGAATAAAAACAGCTGGAACTCGTTAAGGTACTTACACAGGGGAAAGGATAATGTACTGGAACTCCTCAGAAGAATCTGATTTGTGGTGAGGGAGAGAGATAAAAGCTCATTTAGGAAGGACATGAACAAGGTGCGTAGGTAGCTGTTTATCAGTAATATCTCCACTGAGATTAAGAAAAGCAGTAGCTTAATAAATTAAGTACTTCCTGGTATGGATATTGTACTGGTAACTCCCCAAAAGAATCTGGATTGTGGTGAGGGAACAGAGAAAAAAGCTCATTTAGGAACGACATGAACATGCTGCATAGGTAGCTGTTTATCAGTAAATATCTCCACTGAGATTAAGAAAACAGTAGCTTTAAATTAAGTACTTTCTGGTATGGTTACTGTACTGGTAACTCCCAAAAGAATCGGATTTTGTGGTGAGGGAACAGAGCAAAAAGCTCATTTAGGACCTGCACTTACGAAGGGGGTAGGCAGCTGTATATCAGGGAGTAAACCTTCTCAGAATAAAAAACAGCTGGAGCTTGTTAAGGTAATTACACAGGGGAAAGGATAATGTACTGGGAACTCCTCAGAAGAATCTGATTTGTGGTGACGGGAGAGAGATAAAAGCTCATTTAGGAACGACATGAACATGCTGCGTAGGTAGCTGTTATCAGTAAATATCTCCACTGAGATAAGAAAAGCAGTAGCTTAATAAATTAAGTACTTCCTGGTATGGTTACTGTACTGGTAACTCCCCAGAAGAATCTGGATTGTGGTGAGGGACCAGAGAAAAAAGCTCATTTAGGACCTCACTTACGAAGGGGGTAGGCAGCTGTATATCAGGGGAGTATCCTTCTGAGAATAAAAAACAGCTGGAGCTTGTTAAGGTAATTACACAGGGGAAAGGATAATGTACTGGGAACTCCTCAGAAGAATCTGATTTGTGGTGAGGGAGAGTGATAAAAGCTCATTTAGGAACGACATGAACATGCTGCATAGGTAGCTGTTTATCAGTAAATATCTCCACTGAGATTAAGAAAAGAAGTAGCTTAATAAATTAAGTACTTCCTGGTATGGTTACTGTACTGGTAACTCCCCAAAAGAATCTGGATTGTGGTGAGGGGAACAGAGAAAAAAGCTCATTTAGGACCTGCACTTACGAAGGGGGTAGGCAGCTGTATATCAGGGAGTAAACCTTCTGAGAATAAAAAACAGCTGGGGCTTGTTAATGTAATTACACAGGGGAAAGGATAATGTACTGGGAAACTCCTCAGAAAAGAATCTGATTTGTGGTGAGGGGGAGAGAGATAAAAGCTCATTTAGGATCGACATGAACATGCTGCTTAGGTAGCTGTTTATCAGTAAATATCCTCCACTGAGATTAAGAAAAGCAATAGCTTAATAAATTAAGTACTTCCTGGTATGGATACTGTACTGGTAATTCCCCAAAAGAATCTGGATTGTGGTGAGGGAACAGATAAAAAAGCTCATTTAGGAACGACATGAACATGCTGTAGGCAGCTGTATATCAGGGAGTATCTCCACTGAGATTAAGAAAAGCAGTAGCTTAATAAATTACACAGGGGTATGGATAATGTACTGGAACTCCCCAAAGAATCTATTGTGGTTTGAGGGAGAGAGAAAAAGCTCATTTAGGACCTGCACTTACGAAGGGGGTAGGCAGCTGTATATCAGTAAATATCTCCACTGAGATAAAAACAGCTGGAGCTTGTTAAGGTAATTACACAGGGGAAATGGATAATGTACTGGGAACTCCTCAGAAGAATCTGATTTGTGGTGAGGGAACAGAGAAAAAAGCTCATTTAGGAACGACATGAACATGCTGCATAGGTAGCTGTTTATCAGTAAATATCTCCACTGAGATTAAGAAAAGCAGTAGCTTAATAAATTAAGTACTTCCTGGTATGGTTACTGTACTGGTAACTCCCCAAAAGAATCTGGATTGTGGTGAGGGAACAGAGAAAAAAGCTCATTTAGGACCTGACACTTACGAAGGGGGTAGGCAGTGTATATCAGGGAGTATCGCTTCTGAGAATAAAAACAGCTGGAGATTGTTAAGGTAATTACACAGGGGAAAGGATAATGTACTGGGAACTCCTCAGAAGAATCTGATTTGTGGGTTTGGGGTGAGAGATAAAAGCTCATTTAGGAACGACATGAACATGCTGCGTAGGTAGCTGTTTATCAGTAAATATCTCCACTGAGATTAAGAAAAGCAGTAGCTTAATAAATTAAGTACTTCCTGGTATGGTTACTGTACTGGTAACTCCCCAAAAGAATCTGGATTGTGGTGAGGGAACAGAGAAAAAAGATCATTTAGGACCTGCACTTACGAAGGGGGTAGGCAGTTGTATATCAGGGAGTAAACCCTTCTGAGAATAAAAACAGCTGGAGCTTGTTAAGGTAATTACACAGGGGAAAGGATAATGTACTGGGAACTCCTCAGAAGAATCTGATTTGTGGTGAGGGGAGAGAGATAAAAGCTCATTTAGGAACGATATGAACATGCTGCGTAGGGTAGCTCTTTATCAGTAAATATCTGCACTGAGATTAAGAAAAAGCAGTAGCTTAGTAAATTAAGTACTTCCTGGTATGGTTACTGTACTGGTAACTCCCCAAAAGAATCTGGATTGTGGTGAGGGAACAGAAAAAAAAGCTAATTTAGGACCTGCACTTTACGAAGTTGGTAGGCAGCTGTATATCAGGGAGTAAACCTTCTGAGAATAAAAACAGCTGGAGCTTGTTAAGGTAATTACACATGGGAAAGGATAATGTACAGGGAATTCCCTCAGAAGAATCTGATTTGTGGTGAGGGGAGAGAGATAAAAGCTCATTTAGGAACGACATGAACATGCTGCGTTGGTAGCTGTTTATCAGTAAATATCTCCACTGAGAATACGAAAAGTAGTAGCTTAATAAATTAAGTATTTCCTGGTATGGTTAATGTACTGGTAACTCCCCAAAAGAATCTGGATTGTAGTGAGGGAACAAAGAAAAAAGCTAATTTAGGACCTGCACTTACGAAGGGGGTAGGCAGCTGTATGTCAGGGAGTAAACCTTCTGAGAATAAAAACAGCTGGAGGTTGTTAAGGTAATTACACAGGGGAAAGGATAATGTACTGGGGACTCCTCAGAAGAATCTGATTTGTTGTGAGGGGTTATAGATAAAGGCTCATTTAGGAACGACATGAACATGCTGCGTAGGTAGCTGTTTATCAGTAAATATCTCCACTGAGATTAAGAAAAGCTGTAGCTTAATAAATTAAGTACTTCCTGGGTATGCTTACTGTACTGGTAACTCCCCAAAAGAATCTGGATTGTGGTGAGGTAACAGAGGAAAAAGCTCATTTAGGACCTGCACTTACGAAGGCGGTAGGCAGCTGTATATCAGGGAGTATCGCTTCTTAGAATAAAAACAGCTGGAGCTTGTTAAGGTAATTACACAGGGGAAAGGATAATGTACTGGGAACTCCTCAGAAGAATCTCATTTGTGGTGAGGGGAGAGAGATAAAAGCTCATTTAGGAACGACATGCACATGCTGCATACGTAGCTGTTTATCAGTAAATATCTCCACTGAGATTAAGAAAAAGCAGTAGCTTAATAAATTAAGTACTTCCTGGTATGGATATTGTACTGGTAACTCCCCAAAAGAATCTGGATTGTGGTGAGGGGAACAGAGAAAAAAGCTCATTTAGGAACGACATGAACATGCTGCATAGGTAGCTGTTTATCAGTAAATATCTCCACTGAGATTAAGAAAAGCAGTAGCTTAATAAATTAAGTACTTTCTGGTATGGTTACTGTACTGGTAACTCCCCAAAGAATCCGGATTTTTGTGAGGGAACAGAGTAAAAAGCTCATTTAGGACCTGCACTTACGAAGGGGGTAGGCAGCTGTATATCAGGGAGTAAACCTTCTCAGAATAAAAACAGCTGGAGCTTGTTAAGGTAATTACACAGGGGAAAGGATAATGTACTGGGAACTCCTCAGAAGAATCTGATTTGTGGTGACGGGAGAGAGATAAAAGTTCATTTATGAACGACAAGAACATGCTGCGCAGGTAGCTGTTTATCAGTAAATATCTCCACTGAGATTAAGAAAAGCAGTAGCTTAATAAATTAAGTACTTCCTGGTATGGTTACTGTACTGGTAACTCCCCAAAAGAATCTGGATTGTGGTGAGGGACCAGAGAAAAAAGCTCATTTAGGACCTTCACTTACGAAGGGGGTAGGCAGCTGTATATCAGGGAGTATCGCTTCTGAGAATAAAAACAGCTGGAGCTTGTTAAGGTAATTACACAGGGGAAAGGATAATGTACTGGGAACTCCTCAGAAGAATCTGATTTGTGGTGAGGGGAGAGTGATTAAAGCTCATTTAGGAACGACATGAACATGCTGCATAGGTAGCTGTTTATCAGTAAATATCTCCACTGAGATTAAGAAAAGAAGTAGCTTAATAAATTAAGTACTTCCTGGTATGGTTACTGTACTGGTAACTCCCCAAAAGAATCTGGATTGTGGTGAGGGAACAGAGAAAAAAGCTCATTTAGGACCTGCACTTACGAAGGGGGTAGGCAGTTGTATATCAGGGAGTAAACCTTCTGAGAATAAAAACAGCTGGAGCTTGTTAAGGTAATTACACAGGGGAAAGGATAATGTACTGGGAACTCCTCAGAAGAATCTGATTTGTGGTGACGGGAGAGAGATAAAAGCTCATTTAGGAACGACATGAACATGCTGGGTACGTAGCTGTTTATCAGTAAATATCTCCACTGAGATTAAGAAAAGCAGTAGCTTAATAAATTAATTACTTCCTGGTATGGTTACTGTACTGGTAACTCCCCAAAAGAATCTGGATTGTGGTCAGGGAACACAGAAAAAAGCTCATTTAGGACCTGCACTTACGAAGGGGGTAGGCAGCTGTTTATCAGGGAGTAAACCTTCTGAGAATAAAAACAGCTGGAGCTTGTTAAGGTAATTACACAGGGGAAAGGATAATGTACTGGGAACTCCTCAGAAGAATCTGATTTGTGGTGAGGGGGAGAGAGATAAAAGCTCATTTAGGAACGACATGAACATGCTGCGTTGGTAGCTGTTTATCAGTAAATATCTCCACTGAGAATACCGAAAAGTAGTAGCTTAATAAATTAAGTATTTCCTGGTATGGTTAATGTACTGGTAACTCCCCAAAAGAATCTGGATTGTGGTGAGGGATCAAAGAAAAAAGCTAATTTAGGACCTGCACTTACGAAGGGGGTAGGCAGCTGTATATCAGGGAGTAAACCTTCTGAGAATAAAAACAGCTGGAGCTTGTTAAGGTAATTACACAGGGGAAAGGATAATGTACTGGGAACTCCTCAGAAGAATCTGATTTGTGGTGACGGGAGAGCGATAAAAGCTCATTTAGGAACGACATGAACATGCTGCGTAGGTAGCTGTTTATCAGTAAATATCTCCACTGAGATTAAGAAAAACTGTAGCTTTTTAAATTAATTACTTCCTGGTATGGTTACTGTACTGGTAACTCCACAAAAGAATCTGGATTGTGGTGAGGGAACAGAGAAAAAAGCTCATTTAGGACCTGCACTTACGAAGGGGGGTAGGCAGCTGTATATCAGGGAGTAAACCTTCTGAGAATAAAAAACAGCTGGAGCTTGTTAAGGTAATTACACAAGGGAAAGGGATAATGTACTGGGAACTCCTCAGAAGAATCTGATTTGTGGTGACGGGAGAGCGATAAAAGCTCATTTAGGAACGACATGAACATGCTGCGTAGGTAGCTGTGTAATCAGGAAATATCTCCACTGAGATTAAGAAAAAGCAGTAGCTTAATAAATTAATTACTTCCTGGTATGGTTACTGTACTGGTAACTCCCCAGAAGAATTTGGATTGTGGTGTGGGAACAGAGAAAAAAGCTCATTTAGGACCTGCACTTACGAAGGGGGTAGGCAGCTGTATGTCAGGGGAGTAAACCTTCTGAGAATAAAAACAGCTGGAGCTTGTTAAGGTAATTACACAGGGGAAAGGATAATGTACTGGGAAATCCTCAGAAGAATCTGATTTGTGATGAGTGGAGAGAGATAAAAGCTCATTTAAGAACGACATGATCATGCTGCGTAGATATCTGTTTATCAGTAAATATCTCCACTGAGATTAAGAAAAGCTGTAGCTTAATAAATTAAGTACTTCCTGGTATGCTTACTGTACTGGTAACTCCCCAAAAGAATCTGGATTGTGGTGAGGTAACAGAGGAAAAAGCTCATTTAGGACCTGCACTTACGAAGGCGGTAGGCAGCTGTATATCAGGGAGTATCGCTTCTGAGAATAAAAAACAGCTGGAGCTTGTTAAGGTAATTACACAGGGGAAAGGATAATGTACTGGGAACTCCTCAGAAGAATCTCATTTGTGGTGAGGGGAGAGAGATAAAAGCTCATTTAGGAACGACATGCACATGCTGCATACGTAGCTGTTTATCAGTAAATATCTCCACTGAGATTAAGAAAAGCAGTAGCTTAATAAATTAAGTACTTCCTGGTATGGATATTGTACTGGTAAACTCCCCAAAAGAATCTGGATTGTGGTGAGGGAACAGAGAAAAAAGCTCATTTAGGAACGACATGAACATGCTGCATAGGTAGCTGATTATCAGTAAATATCTCCACTGAGATTAAGAAAAGCAGTAGCTTAATAAATTAAGTACTTTCTGGTATGGTTTACTGTACTGGTAACTCCCCAAAGAATCCGGATTTTTGTGAGGGAACAGAGCAAAAAGCTCATTTAGGACCTGCACTTACGAAGGGGGTAGGCAGCTGTATATCAGGGAGTAAACCTTCTCAGAATAAAAACAGCTGGAGCTTGTTAAGGTAATTACACAGGGGAAAGGGATAATGTACTGGGAACTCCTCAGAAGAATCTGATTTGTGGTGACGGGAGAGAGATAAAAGTTCATTTATGAACGACATGAAACATGCTGCGCAGGTAGCTGTTTATCAGTAAATATCTCCACTGAGATTAAGAAAAGCAGTAGCTTAATAAATTAAGTACTTCCTCGTATGGTTACTGTACTGGTAACTCCCCAAAAGAATCTGGATTGTGGTGAGGGAACAGAGAAAAAAGATCATTTAGGACCTTCACTTACGAAGGGGGTAGGCAGCTGTATATCAGGGAGTATCGCTTCTGAGAATAAAAACAGCTGGAGCTTGTTAAGGTAATTACACAGGGGAAAGGATAATGTACTGGGAACTCCACAGAAGAATCTGATTTGTGGTGAGGGGAGAGTGATAAAAGCTCATTTAGGAACGACATGAACATGCTGCATAGGTAGCTGTTTATCAGTAAATATCTCCACTGAGATTAAGAAAAGAAGTAGCTTAATAAATTAAGTACTTCCTGGTATGGTTACTGTACTGGTAACTCCCCAAAAGAATCTGGATTGTGGTGAGGGAACAGAGAAAAAAGCTCATTTAGGACCTGCACTTACGAAGGGGGTAGGCAGTTGTATATCAGGGAGTAAACCTTCTGAGAATAAAAACAGCTGGAGCTTGTTAAGGTAATTACACAGGGGAAAGGATAATGTACTGGGAACTCCTCAGAAGAATCTGATTTGTGGTGACGGGAGAGAGATAAAAGCTCATTTAGGAACGACATGAACATGCTGGGTACGTAGCTGTTTATCAGTAAATATCTCCACTGAGATTAAGAAAAGCAGTAGCTTAATAAATTAATTACTTCCTGGTATGGTTACTGTACTGGTAACTCCCCAAAAGAATCTGGATTGTGGTCAGGGAACACAGAAAAAAAGCTCATTTAGGACCTGCACTTACGAAGGGGGTAGGCAGCTGTTTATCAGGGAGTAAACCTTCTGAGAATAAAAACAGCTGGAGCTTGTTAAGGTAATTACACAGGGGAAAGGATAATGTACTGGGAAACTCCTCAGAAGAATCTGATTTGTGGTGAGGGGGAGAGCGATAAAAGCTCATTTAGTAACGACATGAACATGCTGCGTAGGTAGCTGTGTCTCAGTAAATATCTCCACTGAGATTAAGAAAAGCAGTAGCTTAATAAATTAATTACTTCCTGGTATAGCTACTGTACTGATAACTCCCCAGAAGAATCTGGATTGTGGTGAGGGAACAGAGAAAAAAGCTCATTTAGGACCTGCACTTACGAAGGGGGGTAGGCAGCTGTATATCAGGGATTAAACCTTCTGAGAATAAAAACAGCTGGAGCTTGTTAAGGTAATTACACAAGGTAAAGGATAATGTACTGGGAACTCCTCAGAAGAATCTGATTTGTGGTGAGGGGAGAGCGATAAAATCTCATTTAGGAACGACATGAACATGCTGCGTAGTTAGCTGTTTATCAGTAAATATCTCCACTGAGATTAAGAAAAGCAGTAGCTTTTTAAATTAATTACTTCCTGGTATGGTTACTGTACTGGTAACTCCCCAAAAGAATCTGGATTGTGGTGAGGGAACAGAGAAAAAAGCTCATTTAGGACCTGCACTTACGAAGGGGGTAGGCAGCTGTATATCAGGGATTAAACCTTCTGAGAATAAAAACAGCTGGAGCTTGTTAAGGCAATTACACAGGGGAAAGGATAATGTACTGGGAAATCCTCAGAAGAATCTGATTTGTGATGAGGGGAGAGAGATAAAAGCTCATTTAGGAACGACATGATCATGCTGCGTAGATAGCTGTTTATCAGTAAATATCTCCACTGAGATTAAGAAAAGCAGTAGCTTAATAAATTAAGTACTTCCTGGTATGGTTACTGTACTGGTAACTCCCCAAAAGATTCTGGATTGTGGTGAGGGGAACAGAGAAAAAAGCTCATTTAGGACCTTCACTTACGGAAGGGGGTAGGCAGCTGTATATCAGGTAGTATCGCTTCTGAGAATAAAAACAGCTGGAGCTTGTTAAGGTAATTACACAGGGGAAAGGATAATGTACTGGGAACTCCTCAGAAGAATCTGATTTGTGGTGAGGGGAGAGAGATAAAAGCTCATTTAGGAACGACATGCACGTGCTGCATACGTAGCTGTTTATCAGTAAAATATCTCCACTGAGATTAAGAAAAGCAGTAGCTTAATAAATTAAGTACTTCCTGGTATGGATATTGTACTGGTAACTCCCCAAAAGAATATGGATTGTGGTGAGGGAACAGAGAAAAAAGCTCATTTAGGAACGACATGAACATGCTGCATAGGTAGCTGTTTATCAGTAAATATCTGCACTGAGATTAAGAAAAGCAGTAGCTTAATAAATTAAGTACTTCCTGGTATGGTTACTGTACTGGTAACTCCCCAAAGAATCCGGATTTTTGTGAGGGAACAGAGAAAAAAAGCTCATTTAGGACCTGCACTTACGAAGTGGGGTAGGCAGCTGTATATCAGGGAGTAAACCTTCTGAGAATAAAAACAGCTGGAGCTTGTTAAGGTAATTACACAGGGGAAAGGATAATGTACTGGGAAATCCTCAGAAGAATCTGATTTGTGATGAGGGGAGAGAGATAAAAGCTCATTTAGGAACGACATGAACATGCTGCGTAGATA
The DNA here is from genome assembly GCF_023159225.1 of Perognathus longimembris pacificus. NCBI lineage: Eukaryota > Metazoa > Chordata > Mammalia > Rodentia > Heteromyidae > Perognathus > Perognathus longimembris. The sequence goes on along the minus strand of NW_025960723.1, from coordinate 5,769 downwards.
GCTCTTTATCAGTAAATATCTCCACTGAGATTAAGAAAAGCAGTAGCTTAATAAATTAAGTACTTCCTGGTATGGTTACTGTACTGGTAACATCCCCAAAAGAATCTGGATTGTGGTGAGGGAACAGAGAAAAAAGCTCATTTAGGACCTGCACTTACGAAGGGGGTAGGCAGCTGTATATCAGGGAGTATCGCTTCTGCGAATAAAAACAGCTGGAGCTTGTTAAGGTAATTACCCAGGGGAAAGGATAATGTACTGGGAACTCCTCAGAAGAATCTGATTTGTGGTGAGGGGAGAGCGATAATAGCTCATTTAGGAACGACATGAACATGCTGCGTAGGTAGCTGTGTCTCAGTAAATATCTCCACTGAGATTAAAAAAAGCAGTAGCTTAATAAATTAATTACTTCCTGGTATAGTTACTGTACTGATAACTCCCCAGAAGAATCTGGATTGTGGTGAGGGAACAGAGAAAAAAGCTCATTTAGGACCTGCACTTACGAAGGGGGTAGGCAGCTGTATATCAGGGAGTAAACCTTCTGAGAATAAAAACAGCTGGAGCTTGTTAAGGTACTTACCCAGGGGAAAGGATAATGTACTGGGAACTCCTCAGAAGAATCTGATTTGTGGTGAGGGGAGAGCGATAATAGCTCATTTAGGAACGACATGAACATGCTGCGTAGTTAGCTGTTTATCAGTAAATATCTCCACTGAGATTAAGAAAAGCAGTAGCTTTTTAAATTAATTACTTCCTGGTATGGTTACTGTACTGGTAACTCCCCAAAAGAATCTGGATTGTGGTGAGGGAACAGAGAAAAAAGCTCATTTAGTACCTGCACTTACGAAGGGGGTAGGCAGCTGTATATCAGGGAGTAAAGCTTCTGAGAATAAAAACAGCTGGAGCTTGTTAAGGTAATTACACAAGGGAAAGGATAATGTACTGGGAACTCCTCAGAAGAATCTGATTTGTGGTTACGGGAGAGCGATAAAAGCTCATTTAGGAACGACATGAACATGCTGCATAGGTAGCTGTGTATCAGTAAATATCTCCACTGAGATTAAGAAAAGCAGTAGCTTAATAAATTAATTACTTCCTGGTATGGTTACTGTACTGGTAACTCCCCAGAAGAATTTGGATTGTGGTGAGGGAAACAGAGAAAAAAGCTCATTTAGGACCTGCACTTACGAAGGGGTTAGGCAGCTGTATATCAGGGAGTAAACCTTCTGAGAATAAAAACAGCTGGAGCTTATTAACGTAATTACACAGGGGAAAGGATAAATGTACTGGGAAATCCTCAGAAGAATCTGATTTGTGATGAGGGGGAGAGAGATAAAAGCTCATTTAGGAACGACATGATCATGCTGCGTAGATAGCTGTTTATCAGTAAATATCTCCACTGAGATTAAGAAAAGCAGTAGCTTAATAAATTAAGTACTTCCTGGTATGGATATTGAACTGGTAACTCCCCAAAAGAATATGGATTGTGGTGAGGGGAACAGAGAAAAAAAGCTCATTTAGGAACGACATGAACATGCTGCATAGGTAGCTGTTTATCAGTAAATATCTCCACTGAGATTAAGAAAAGCAGTAGCTTAATAAATTAAGTACTTCCTGGTATGGTTACTGTACTGGTAACTCCCCAAAGAATCCGGATTTTTGTGAGGGAACAGGGAAAAAAAGCTCTTTTAGGAACTGCACCTACGAAGGGGGTAGGCAGCTGTATATCAGGGAGTAAACCTTCTGAGAATAAAAACAGCTGGAGCTTGTTAAGGTAATTACACAGGGGAAAGGATAATGTACTGGGAACTCCTCAGAAGAATCTGATTTGTGGTGACGGGAGAGAGATAAAAGTTCATTTATGAACGACATGAACATGTTGCGTAGTAGCTGTTTATCAGTAAATATCTCCACTGAGATTAAGAAAAGCAGTAGCTTAATAAATTAAGTACTTCCTGGTATGGTTCCTGTACTGTTAACTCCCCAAAAGAATCTGGATTGTGGTGAGGGACCAGAGAATAAAGCTCATTTAGGACCTGCACTTACGAAGGGGGTAGGCAGCTGTATATCAGGGAGTATCGCTTCTGAGAATAAAAACAGCTGGAGCTTGTTAAGGTAATTACACAGGGGAAAGGATAATGTACTGGGAACTCCTCAGAAGAATCTGATTTGTGGTGAGGGGAGAGAGATAAAAGCTCATTTAGGAACGACTTGAACATGCTGAATACGTAGCTGTTTATCAGTAAATATCTCCACTGAGATTAAGAAAAGCAGTAGCTTTTGAAATTAATTACTTCCTGGTATGGTTACTGTACTGGTAACTCCCCAAAAGAATCTGGATTGTGGTGAGGGAAAAGAGAAAAAAGCTCATTTAGGACCAGCACTTACGAATGGGGTAGGCAGCTGTATATCAGGGAGTAAACCTTCTGAGAATAAAAACAGCTGGAGCTTGTTAAGGTAATTACACAAGGGAAAGGATAATGTACTGGGAACTCCTCAGAAGAATCATGTTTGTGGTGAGGGGGAGAGCGATAAAAGCTCATTTAGGAACGACATGAACATGCTGCGTAGGTAGCTGTGTATCAGTAAATATCTCCACTGAGATTAAGAAAAGCAGTAGCTTAATAAATTAATTACTTCCTGGTATGGTTACTGTACTGGTAACTCCCCAGAAGAATTTGGATTGTGGTGAGGGAACAGAGAAAAAAGCTCATTTAGGACCTGCACTTACGAAGGGGGTAGGGCAGCTGTATATCAGGGAGTAAACCTTCTGAGAATAAAAACAGCTGGAGTTTGTTAAGGTAATTACACAGGGGAAAGGATAATGTACTGGGAAATCCTCAGAAGAATCTGATTTGTGATGAGGGGAGAGAGATAAAACTTATTTAGGAACGACATGAAACATGCTGCGTACGTAGCTGTTTATCAGTAAATATCTCCACTGAGATTAAGAGAAGCAGTAGATTAATAAATTAATTACTTCCTGTTATGGTTACTGTACTGGTAACGTCCCGAAAAGAATCTGGATTGTGGTGAGGGAACAGAGAAAAAAGCTCATTTAGGGACCTGCACTTACGAAGGGGGTAGTCAGCTGTATATCAGGGAGTAAACCTTCTGAGAATAAAAACAGCTGGTGCTTGTTAAGGTAATTACACAGGGGAAAGGATAATGTACTGGGAACTCCTCAGAAGAATCTGATTTCTGGTGAGGGGAGAGCGATAATAGCTCATTTAGGAACGACATGAACATGCTGCGTATGTAGCTGTGTCTCAGTAAATATCTCCACTGAGATTAAGAAAAGCAGTAGCTTAATAAATTAATTACTTCCTGGTATAGTTACTGTACTGATAACTCCCCAGAAGAATCTGGATTTGTGGTGAGGGAACAGAGAAAAAAGCTCATTTAGGGACCTGCACTTACGAAATGGGTAGGCAGCTGTATATCAGGGAGTAAACCCTTCTGAGAATAAAAACAGCAGGAGCTTGTTAAGGTAATTACACAAGGGAAAGGATAATGTACTGGGAACTCCTCAGAAGAATCTGATTTGTGGTGAGGGGAAAGCGATGAAAGCTCATTTAGGAACGACATGAACATGCTGCGTAGTTAGCTGTTTATCAGTAAATATCTCCACTTTGATTAAGAAAAGCAGTAGCTTTTTAAATTAATTACTTCCTGGTATGGTTACTGTACTGGTAACTCCCCAAAAGAATCTGGATTGTGGTGAGGGGAACAGAGAAAAAAGCTCATTTAGGACCTGCACTTACGAAGGGGGTAGGCAGCTGTATATCAGGGAGTAAATCTTCTGAGAATAAAAACAGCTGGAGCTTGTTAAGGTAATTACACAAGGGAAAGGATAATGTACTGGGAACTCCTCAGAAGAATCTGATTTGTGGTGACGGGAGAGCGATAAAAGCTCATTTAGGAACGACATGAACATGCTGCATAGGTAGCTGTGTATCAGTAAATATCTCCACTGAGATTAAGAAAAGCAGTAGCTTAATAAATTAATTACTTCCTGGTATGGTTACTGTACTGGTAACTCCCCAGAAGAATTTGGATTGTGGTGAGGGGAACAGAGAAAAAAGCTCATTTAGGGACCTGCACTTACGAAGGGGTTAGGCAGCTGTATATCAGGGAGTAAACCTTCTGAGAATAAAAACAGCTGGAGCTTGTTAACGTAATTACACAGGGGAAAGGATAATGTACTGGGAAATCCTCAGAAGAATCTGATTTGTGATGAGGGGGAGAGAGATAAAAGCTCATTTAGGAACGACATGATCATGCTGCGTAGATAGCTGTTTATCAGTAAATATCTCCACTGAGATTAAGAAAAGCAGTAGCTTAATAAATTAAGTACTTCCTTGGTATGGATATTGTACTGGTAACTCCCCAAAAGAATATGGATTGTGGTGAGGGAACAGAGGAAAAAGCTCATTTAGGAACGACATGAACATGCTGCATAGGTAGCTGTTTATCAGTAAATATCTCCACTGAGATTAAGAAAAGCAGTAGCTTAATAAATTAAGTACTTCCTGGTATGGTTACTGTACTGGTAACTCCCCAAAGAATCCGGATTTTTGTGAGGGAACAGGGAAAAAAAGCTCATTTAGGAACTGCACCTACGAAGGGGGGTAGGCAGCTGTATATCAGGGAGTAAACCTTCTGAGAATAAAAACAGCTGGAGCTTGTTAAGGTAATTACACAGGGGAAAGGATAATGTACTGGGAACTCCTCAGAAGAATCTGATTTGTGGTGACGGGAGAGAGATAAAAGTTCATTTATGAACGACATGAACATGTTGCGTAGTAGCTGTTTATCAGTAAATATCTCCACTGAGATTAAGAAAAGCAGTAGCTTAATAAATTAAGTACTTCCTGGTATGGTTCCTGTACTGTTAACTCCCCAAAAGAATCTGGATTGTGGTGAGGGACCAGAGAATAAAGCTCATTTAGGACCTGCACGTACGAAGGGGGTAGGCAGCTGTATATCAGGGAGTATCGCTTCTGAGAATAAAAACAGCTGGAGCTTGTTAAGGTAATTACACAGGGGAAAGGATAATGTACTGGGAACTCCTCAGAAGAATCTGATTTGTGGTGAGGGGAGAGAGATAAAAGCTCATTTAGGAACGACTTGAACATGCTGAATACGTAGCTGTTTATCAGTAAATATCTCCACTGAGATTAAGAAAAAGCAGTAGCTTTTTAAATTAATTACTTCCTGGTATGGTTACTGTACTGGTAACTCCCCAAAAGAATCTGGATTGTGGTGAGGGAAAAGAGAAAAAAGCTCATTTAGGACCAGCACTTACGAATGGGGTAGGCAGCTGTATATCAGGGAGTAAACCTTCTGAGAATAAAAACAGCTGGAGCTTGTTAAGGTAATTACACAAGGGAAAGGATAATGTACTGGGAACTCCTCAGAAGCATCTTATTTGTGGTGAGGGGAGAGCGATAAAAGCTCATTTAGGAACGACATGAACATGCTGCGTAGGTAGCTGTGTATCAGTAAATATCTCCACTGAGATTAAGAAAAGCAGTAGCTTAATAAATTAATTACTTCCTGGTATGGTTACTGTACTGGTAACTCTCCAGAAGAATTTGGATTATGGTGAGGGAACAGAGAAAAAAGCTCATTTAGGACCTGCACTTACGAAGGGGGGTAGGCAGCAGTATATCAGGGAGTAAACCTTCTGAGAATAAAAACAGCTGGAGCTCGTTAAGGTAATTACACAGGGGAAAGGATAATGTACTGGGAACTCCTCAGAAGTATCTG
>NW_025960722.1:2501-3000 GCF_023159225.1 Perognathus longimembris pacificus | reverse complement strand
CCGGTCACCCCGGCTCCCCAGGAGGCCGAGAGCCGCGGGCCCGGGTTCAAGGCCGCGCAGGCGGGCAGGAAAGCCTGTGACCCTTCTTATCTCCACTAATCCACCTGAAAACCACCCCTGTGCGTGTGGCTGGCTCGGGCGGCGGAGCGCCGGCCTGGAGCGAAAGCCCTCAGGGACAGCGCCCGGGCCCTGAGTTCAAGACCCTAAGAAAAGATGAAGCGTAAACGACGCCGCGCGGCGTGCCCGACTAGCACCAGCACCACGGACCGTCCCGGGCGCGGGCCCGGGCGCGCGCGGTGCGCTTCCCCTGCCCGGCGTCGGGGTGCGGGCGCGAGGGCTTCCTCCGCGGCCCGCCCGGGCCCACCGCCACCCGCGGGGGGGGGGGGGGGCGCCGAACCACTGTTCTTTACTCTTGTTTTTCTGTTACAGAAATTGACGACTTGGATGCCATTGTCCCCGCAGTAAGGAAATTAAAAGTACTTTCATACTGAAAACAAAC
>NW_025960722.1:0-2401 GCF_023159225.1 Perognathus longimembris pacificus | reverse complement strand
TCTATCAATTGATTTGTATCTATAAACATCCTGGGACAAAGCAACTTTGAAATTACGAGCTGTTATTGCAAGCAAAGCACAACAGTACCAGATTATTTCACGAATATATCATTTTCTAAATCTGTCTTAGGGTATTGCATGATGGGAAAGTTATGACGTCGAATTACATTGCCAAACAAAACAAAACAAAACAGCCCTGCCTCTCTCCCTCCGTCGTCCCACCTCGAAGTCCACGTCCCCGAAGCAGCCGCAGGTTACACACGACCGACGATCTTCAAAACATCCTCTTTGTTTGCGTTTTGGATTGTGAATTTGGGCCGGAAGGGGTCCCACTTCTGCACCACGTAACTGACCGTCGTGCCGGGGAGGGGCTTGGATCTCCAGCTGAGGGAAGAGAGGGTTTCCAAAGGTCGTCTCTTCGAGTTGCCCCGCGGTGCGGCTCTGTCTCTCAACAGTATTCTGTCCGCCAGGACGTTCTGTTTGTATTCTACAAGTCATTCTAAATGTCTGCTTCTGTGGAGTCCCGGAGGCTCACACCTGTAATGCTACTTACAGGGTACTCAGGTGGCTGAGATCAGAGGATTTGAGGTTCAAAGCCAGCCAGGGGAGAGACATCTGTGGGACTCTTATCTCTAATTAACTGGCAAAAAGGTTGGAAATGGAGCTGTGGCTCAAATGGGAGAGTGCCAACCTTGGGGGGAAAAAAAAGGCCCAGTGAGAGTAAAAGACGCTGAGCTCAAGTTCCAGTACTGCACGATAGATAGATAGATAGATAGATAGATAGATAGATAGATAGATAGATAGATACAGATGAATGATAGATGATAGAAAATGGTAGAAATAATAGGTAGGGATGACAGATGGATAAATCAATGATAGATGGATAGGTAGATAATAGAAAGGCAGATGATAAAGATGAATGATAGATAAAAAGATAGATTAAACAGACAGACAGACAGGCAGGCAGACAGACAGATAAGTAAATAGATGGATAGATAGAAGATGGATGGATGGATGGATAAGACAGTGGATGGATGTGTGGATGGATGGATGGATGGATGGATAGGACAGTGGATGGATGTGTGGATGGATGGATGGATGGATGGATAGGACAGTGGATGGATGTGTGGATGGATGGATGGATAGGTAGGATAGTAGATGGATGGATGGATGGATAAGACGGTAGATGGATGTGTGGATGGATGAATGGATGGATGGATGGAAAGGACAGAGGATGGATGTGTGGATGGATGGATGGATAGATAGGACAGTAGATGATGGATGGATGGATAGGACAGTGGATGGATGTGTGGATGGATGGATGGAAGGATGTGTGGATGGATGGATGGATAGGACAGTGGATGGATGGATGTGTGGATGGATGGATGGATAGGACAGTGGATGGATGGATGGATGTGTGGATGGATGGATGGATAGGACAGTGGATGGATGGATGGATGGATGTGTGGGTGATAGATGGATAGGACAGTGGATAGATGGATGTGTGGATGGATGGATGATAGGACAGTGGATGGATGGATGTGTGGATGGATGGATGGATAGGACAGTGGATGGATGGATGGATGTGTGGATGGATAGTTGGATAGGACAGTGGATGGATGGATGGATGGATGTGTGGGTGGATAGATGGATAGGGACAGTGGATGGATGGATGGATGGATGGATGGATGTGTGGGTGGATGGATGGATAGGACAGTGGATGGATGGATGGATGTGTGGGTGGATAGATGGATAGGACAGTGATGATGGATGGATGGATGGAGGTGTGGGGTGGGATGGATGGATAGGACAGTGATGGATGGGATGGATGTGTGGGTGGATGGATGGATAGGACAGTGGATGGATGGACGTGTGGGTGGATAGATGGATAGGACAGTGGATGGATGGATGGATGGATGTGTGGGTGGATAGATGGATAGGACAGTGGATGGATGGATAGATGGATGGATGGATGGATGGATGTGTGGGTGGATGGATGGATGTGTGGGTGGATGGATGGATAGGACAGTGGATGGATGGATGGATGATGTGTGGGTGGATGGATGGAGGGATGTGTGGGTGGATGGATGGATAGGACAGTGGATGGATGGATGGATGGATGTGTGTGTTGATGGATGGATGGATGATGGATAGGACAATGATAGATGGATGGATGGATAGGACAGTGGATGGATGGATGGATGGATGGATCCACTGAAGTCCTTGCTCACTGGTCTCTGTGTTCGGGCTTCCCTGGCTCAGGACCGACCTCTTGCAGTAGCAGGGGCAGCAGCAGCTGCCGCAGCGCAGGGGTCTGTGCACCGTGATCACCTCCCGGCCCGCGTTGTCCTGAGACGCGCAGGCTGCAGGACCGCAGCTTGGAGCACACGTTGCGGTTGAA
>NW_025960721.1:0-26020 GCF_023159225.1 Perognathus longimembris pacificus | reverse complement strand
TGCGCCCCAGGGGTGCTGGGAATCCTCTGGGCGGTGCCTGCAGGTTAGGCGCTCTGTGACGTGGTCAGGTTCTAGGCGCCACCTGCTGACGTGTGCCAGTGTTCCAAGTGGAGTTGCCATAGCGAAAGGGATGCGAAGGCCCTTAGGGGTTGGCTCTGACTGCTCACCAGTTCTCACAGGCCAACAGGGAAGTGCAGGAGCTCTGGAGCCTCAAATCGCGCACCTGGAAACCCCGCTGGGACGGGCTGGGTCCACTTTTCAACTCCGCTCCCGCTCCATCCCACATCCTGGCTGAACCCGTGTTGGACAGCTCCCCCACCTCCTCTGCCCTTGCCAGTCCTGGAAGTGGCCGGTGTCTGAATCCGCCACCTCTCTCCCCATCCACGTCATCTGTTCGATGACAGCAGAATGGAGATTCAAGGTCAGCAGGTGAGGGGTTATTGGGTTCTCCTAACTGCACAGGTGTCCGCTCGCCTCTTGTCTGCCCTCTTGCCTGGCCCCTCTGGCCCACATCTCTGCCAGATCCTTCCTACTACCGAGTAGCGGTGGATCATAATGGCTATAGGCAGGAGCTGGCAATGCGGGGGCCGTTGGCTCAAAGCCATAAGTTTAAGACTCCTGCAGGGTGCCATGCTCAGACACCAAGGAAAGGGAATTCTGACGCTTCCCTGCGTCGGCCAAGGCACCCTGGCTCCCAGCAATGGTATTCGTAGGCCTCATCATCACTGTCATGCAGATCGCCAACAGCAGTGGCTGCTTAGCATCCCCGGACTCACGTCTGGAGACCTTGGTGAAGCAGACAGCACTATAGGGAAGCCTTTGCCAAATGAATGGTTTCCTGGGAATTTCAAGCGATCAAGTATAAAGTGCACAAACTTTGAATTCCATCTGTTCAACGTCATATCTGACACACTCATGCTACCTCACATGAACAGAGAATTTCTCACATGCAAGCCCACTCTCCATCTCTGTCTTTCTCTGTCACTCGCCGCAGCCTCCACATGCTCACTCAGAACACACTGTGACGGGACCTCCTGGATCCACATCCAGATGCCTATTTACACATATCCAGACCTATGTTTAGGAAGTGCACCCATGTACGCTGTCAGGAACACACACGCACTCGTACAGACAATCACGGACACTCTCGCCCTTGCGAGCACACCCACCGTGGCATGGAAGGTGCTAAGGGTTTTCAGGGCACTGGGTCCGACTTGATCGAATCAAGCCTGATATTGTTGTGGTGGGCGTGGCTAGGGAGCTCAGCGCTGCATATAGGCCAGCCCATTGGCACTTGTGTCTTCCCCTGCTGTCCTCACCTGTTTCCCATTCCCTGTACCATGCAGCTTGAGCGACCTGAATTGCAAACAACTCTTGTCGGAATGCAATGAGGGGAGACATGTGAATGCAGCAGGACCACGGGATTAGGCCCAGGAAGTGCCCCAACCAAAGAAGGCATTCTTTACCCCTCTGGTCTACACCCTGAAGCAAGAAGGCACGGTGGGCAGAGAGGGACAGAGGCCTGTGGCCCAGAATGCCCTGGCTCTATTTCCTTCTCGTTGGTACATGGGCGGGGGTGCGCCCGTCCCATGGCGAGCATCCTGGCCTTCCTCGCCACCATCTCCATCAGCGGCTAAGTTCCTGAGGCTTCTCCCCTGCTCTCATACTTGCTGCACCCCAAACCCCCTGAGATTCTCTCTTCATGCCCTCCTTGTCCCTGCCTTCCTGCTCCTTCCACTCCTAGAATTAGCCTTCCTGCCTCCAGACTCCTATCAGCTCACGCGTGCCACCGGGCCTCTGCCTCTTTGCTTCTGCCTCTGCTTCCCATTTTCCCCCTGCTCCTTCTGAGCTTCACAGGCTGCACAGCTCCCGACGCATCTCTTCCCTTCCTCTGAGGAATTCAGAAGCCCCTCCCTCTTCCTGGCCCTTCTTAACTGCTCCAATTCGCCCTCTGCTCTCAGCCTCTGTACTCCTGGCCTCTCCCAGTCCTCTCGTGAACAACAGTCCGCATTCATCTAAGCTGTTGTCTCCCTGTTCTGTCCCCAAATCCCTCTGCTTCTTTGCTCTGTGCAGGAGGTGTGTATATGAGGTAGGAGGGTAGCGGCCTTCCTTTTCTACCTTGTGGCTCCCTCTACTGCGACTGACATTCTATTAGTCTGGAAAAAGCATCTGCTCACTTGACCGAGACCACTTGAAATCCTTCAGTGGCCCGCGAGGTAGCTGCCTGGCGTGATTCTGAGGTTGCAGGACTGCGCATGCGCGGCCCGCCGTGCAGCAAAGCCTCCAGGAGGTGGCTGGATGTTTTGCGTTTCTATGCCTTGCCCAGTGTGCTGAGGTGCATTTGCATTTGCATTCCAACAGGATCAGCTTTAGCGGGAGGGGGAGTGACGCCTCTTAGCGGTAGTCAGTTCTTGCTCACAGGCCATCAGGCCCTGCTTATGCCTCCTTGACTGTACATGCGCCCCAGGGGTGCTGGGAATCCACTGGGCGGTGCCTGCAGGTTAGGCGCTCTGTGACGTGGTCAGGTTCTAGGCGCCACCTGCTGACGTGTGCCAGTGTTCCAAGTGGAGTTGCCATAGCGAAAGGGTTGCGAAGGCCCTTAGGGGTTGGCTCTGACTGCTCACCAGTTCTCACAGGCCAACAGGGAAGTACAGGAGCTCTGGAGCCTCAAATCGCGCACCTGGAAACCCCGCTGGGACGGGCTGGGTCCACTTTTCACCTCCGCTCGCGCTCCATCCCACATCCTGGCTGAACCCGTGTTGGACAGCTCCCCCACCTCCTCTGCCCTTGCCAGTCCTGGAAGTGGCCGGTGTCTGAATCCGCCACCTCTCTCCCCATCCACGTCATCTGTTCGATGACAGCAGAATGGAGATTCAAGGTCAGCAGGTGAGGGGTTATTGGGTTCTCCTAACTGCACAGGTGTCCGCTCGCCTCTTGTCTGCCCTCTTGCCTGGCCCCTCTGGCCCACATCTCTGCCAGATCCTTCCTACTACCGAGTAGCGGTGGATCATAATGGCTATAGGCAGGAGCTGGCAATGCGGGGGCCGTTGGCTCAAAGCCATAAGTTTAAGACTCCTGCAGGGTGCTATGCTCAGACACCAAGGAAAGGGAATTCTGACGCTTCCCTGCGTCGGCCAAGGCACCCTGGCTCCCAGCAATGGTATTCGTAGGCCTCATCATCACTGTCATGCAGATCGCCAACAGCAGTGGCTGCTTAGCATCCCCGGACTCACGTCTGGAGACCTTGGTGAAGCAGACAGCACTATAGGGAAGCCTTTGCCAAATGAATGGTTTCCTGGGAATTTCAAGCGATCAAGAATAAAGTGCACAAACTTTGAATTCCATCTGTTCAACGTCATATCTGACACACTCATGCTACCTCACATGAACAGAGAATTTCTCACATGCAAGCCCACTCTCCATCTCTGTCTTTCTCTGTCACTCGCCGCAGCCTCCACATGCTCACTCAGAACACACTGTGACGGGACCTCCTGGATCCACATCCAGATGCCTATTTACACATATCCAGACCTATGTTTAGGAAGTGCACCCATGTACGCTGTCAGGAACACACACGCACTCGTACAGACAATCACGGACACTCTCGCCCTTGCGAGCACACCCAGTACACCGTGGCATGGAAGGTGCTAAGGGTTTTCAGGGCACTGGGTCCGACTTGATCGAATCAAGCCTGATATTGTTGTGGTGGGCGTGGCTAGGGAGCTCAGCGCTGCATATAGGCCAGCCCATTGGCACTTGTGTCTTCCCCTGCTGTCCTCACCTGTTTCCCATTCCCTGTACCATGCAGCTTGAGCGACCTGAATTGCAAACAACTCTTGTCGGAATGCAATGAGGGGAGACATGTGAATGCAGCAGGACCACGGGATTAGGCCCAGGAAGTGCCCCAACCAAAGAAGGCATTCTTTACCCCTCTGGTCTACACCCTGAAGCAAGAAGGCACGGTGGGCAGAGAGGGACAGAGGCCTGTGGCCCAGAATGCCCTGGCTCTATTTCCTTCTCGTTGGTACATGGGCGGGGGTGCGCCCGTCCCATGGCGAGCATCCTGGCCTTCCTCGCCACCATCTCCATCAGCGGCTAAGTTCCTGAGGCTTCTCCCCTGCTCTCATACTTGCTGCACCCCAAACCCCCTGAGATTCTCTCTTCATGCCCTCCTTGTCCCTGCCTTCCTGCTCCTTCCACTCCTAGAATTAGCCTTCCTGCCTCCAGACTCCTATCAGCTCACGCGTGCCACCGGGCCTCTGCCTCTTTGCTTCTGCCTCTGCTTCCCATTTTCCCCCTGCTCCTTCTGAGCTTCACAGGCTGCACAGCTCCCGACGCATCTCTTCCCTTCCTCTGAGGAATTCAGAAGCCCCTCCCTCTTCCTGGCCCTTCTTAACTGCTCCAATTCGCCCTCTGCTCTCAGCCTCTGTACTCCTGGCCTCTCCCAGTCCTCTCGTGAACAACAGTCCGCATTCATCTAAGCTGTTGTCTCCCTGTTCTGTCCCCAAATCCCTCTGCTTCTTTGCTCTGTGCAGGAGGTGTGTATATGAGGTAGGAGGGTAGCGGCCTTCCTTTTCTACCTTGTGGCTCCCTCTACTGCGACTGACATCCTATTAGTCTGGAAAAAGCATCTGCTCACATGACCGAGACCACTTGAAATCCTTCAGTGGCCCGCGAGGTAGCTGCCTGGCGTGATTCTGAGGTTGCAGGACTGCGCATGCGCGGCCCGCCGTGCAGCAAAGCCTCCAGGAGGTGGCTGGATGTTTTGCGTTTCTATGCCTTGCCCAGTGTGCTGAGGTGCATTTGCATTTGCATTCCAACAGGATCAGCTTTAGCGGGAGGGGGAGTGACGCCTCTTAGCGGTAGTCAGTTGTTGCTCACAGGCCATCAGGCCCTGCTTATGCCTCCTTGACTGTACATGCGCCCCAGGGGTGCTGGGAATCCTCTGGGCGGTGCCTGCAGGTTAGGCGCTCTGTGACGTGGTCAGGTTCTAGGCGCCACCTGCTGACGTGTGCCAGTGTTCCAAGTGGAGTTGCCATAGCGAAAGGGATGCGAAGGCCCTTAGGGGTTGGCTCTGACTGCTCACCAGTTCTCACAGGCCAACAGGGAAGTGCAGGAGCTCTGGAGCCTCAAATCGCGCACCTGGAAACCCCGCTGGGACGGGCTGGGTCCACTTTTCAACTCCGCTCCCGCTCCATCCCACATCCTGGCTGAACCCGTGTTGGACAGCTCCCCCACCTCCTCTGCCCTTGCCAGTCCTGGAAGTGGCCGGTGTCTGAATCCGCCACCTCTCTCCCCATCCACGTCATCTGTTCGATGACAGCAGAATGGAGATTCAAGGTCAGCAGGTGAGGGGTTATTGGGTTCTCCTAACTGCACAGGTGTCCGCTGGCCTCTTGTCTGCCCTCTTGCCTGGCCCCTCTGGCCCACATCTCTGCCAGATCCTTCCTACTACCGAGTAGCGGTGGATTATAATGGCTATAGGCAGGAGCTGGCAATGCGGGGGCCGTTGGCTCAAAGCCATAAGTTTAAGACTCCTGCAGGGTGCTATGCTCAGACACCAAGGAAAGGGAATTCTGACGCTTCCCTGCGTCGGCCAAGGCACCCTGGCTCCCAGCAATGGTATTCGTAGGCCTCATCATCACTGTCATGCAGATCGCCAACAGCAGTAGCTGCTTAGCATCCCCGGACTCACGTCTGGAGATCTTGGTGAAGCAGACAGCACTATAGGGAAGCCTTTGCCAAATGAATGGTTTCCTGGGAATTTCAAGCGAGCAAGTATAAAGTGCACAAACTTTGAATTCCATCTGTTCAACGTCATATCTGACACACTCATGCTACCTCACATGAACAGAGAATTTCTCACATGCAAGCCCACTCTCCATCTCTGTCTTTCTCTGTCACTCGCCGCAGCCTCCACATGCTCACTCAGAACACACTGTGACGGGACCTCCTGGATCCACATCCAGATGCCTATTTACACATATCCAGACCTATGTTTAGGAAGTGCACCCATGTACGCTGTCAGGAACACACACGCACTCGTACAGACAATCACGGACACTCTCGCCCTTGCGAGCACACCCAGTACACCGTGGCATGGAAGGTGCTAAGGGTTTTCAGGGCACTGGGTCCGACTTGATCGAATCAAGCCTGATATTGTTGTGGTGGGCGTGGCTAGGGAGCTCAGCGCTGCATATAGGCCAGCCCATTGGCACTTGTGTCTTCCCCTGCTGTCCTCACCTGTTTCCCATTCCCTGTACCATGCAGCTTGAGCGACCTGAATTGCAAACAACTCTTGTCGGAATGCAATGAGGGGAGACATGTGAATGCAGCAGGACCACGGGATTAGGCCCAGGAAGTGCCCCAACCAAAGAAGGCATTCTTTACCCCTCTGGTCTACACCCTGAAGCAAGAAGGCACGGTGGGCAGAGAGGGACAGAGGCCTGTGGCCCAGAATGCCCTGGCTCTATTTCCTTCTCGTTGGTACATGGGCGGGGGTGCGCCCGTCCCATGGCGAGCATCCTGGCCTTCCTCGCCACCATCTCCATCAGCGGCTAAGTTCCTGAGGCTTCTCCCCTGCTCTCATACTTGCTGCACCCCAAACTCCCTGAGATTCTCTCTTCATGCCCTCCTTGTCCCTGCCTTCCTGCTCCTTCCACTCCTAGAATTAGCCTTCCTGGCTCCAGACTCCTATCAGCTCACGCGTGCCACCGGGCCTCTGCCTCTTTGCTTCTGCCTCTGCTTCCCATTTTCCCCCTCCTCCTTCTGAGCTTCACAGGCTGCACAGCTCTCGACGCATCTCTTCCCTTCCTCTGAGGAATTCAGAAGCCCCTCCCTCTTCCTGGCCCTTCTTAACTGCTCCAATTCGCCCTCTGCTCTCAGCCTCTGTACTCCTGGCCTCTCCCAGTCCTCTCGTGCACAACAGTCCGCATTCATCTAAGCTGTTGTCTCCCTGTTCTGTCCCCAAATCCCTCTGCTTCTTTGCTCTGTGCAGGAGGTGTGTATATGAGGTAGGAGGGTAGCGGCCTTCCTTTTCTACCTTGTGGCTCCCTCTACTGCGACTGACATCCTATTAGTCTGGATAAAGCATCTGCTCACTTGACCGAGACCACTTGAAATCCTTCAGTGGCCCGCGAGGTAGCTGCCTGGCGTGATTCTGAGGTTGCAGGACTGCGCATGCGCGGCCCGCCGTGCAGCAAAGCCTCCAGGAGGTGGCTGGATGTTTTGCGTTTCTATGCCTTGCCCAGTGTGCTGAGGTGCATTTGCATTTGCATTCCAACAGGATCAGCTTTAGCGGGAGGGGGAGTGACGCCTCTTAGCGGTAGTCAGTTGTTGCTCACAGGCCATCAGGCCCTGCTTATGCCTCCTTGACTGTACATGCGCCCCAGGGGTGCTGGGAATCCTCTGGGCGGTGCCTGCAGGTTAGGCGCTCTGTGACGTGGTCAGGTTCTAGGCGCCACCTGCTGACGTGTGCCAGTGTTCCAAGTGGAGTTGCCATAGCGAAAGGGATGCGAAGGCCCTTAGGGGTTGGCTCTGACTGCTCACCAGTTCTCACAGGCCAACAGGGAAGTGCAGGAGCTCTGGAGCCTCAAATCGCGCACCTGGAAACCCCGCTGGGACGGGCTGGGTCCACTTTTCAACTCCGCTCCCGCTCCATCCCACATCCTGGCTGAACCCGTGTTGGACAGCTCCCCCACCTCCTCTGCCCTTGCCAGTCCTGGAAGTGGCCGGTGTCTGAATCCGCCACCTCTCTCCCCATCCACGTCATCTGTTCGATGACAGCAGAATGGAGATTCAAGGTCAGCAGGTGAGGGGTTATTGGGTTCTCCTAACTGCACAGGTGTCCGCTGGCCTCTTGTCTGCCCTCTTGCCTGGCCCCTCTGGCCCACATCTCTGCCAGATCCTTCCTACTACCGAGTAGCGGTGGATTATAATGGCTATAGGCAGGAGCTGGCAATGCGGGGGCCGTTGGCTCAAAGCCATAAGTTTAAGACTCCTGCAGGGTGCTATGCTCAGACACCAAGGAAAGGGAATTCTGACGCTTCCCTGCGTCGGCCAAGGCACCCTGGCTCCCAGCAATGGTATTCGTAGGCCTCATCATCACTGTCATGCAGATCGCCAACAGCAGTGGCTGCTTAGCATCCCCGGACTCACGTCTGGAGATCTTGGTGAAGCAGACAGCACTATAGGGAAGCCTTTGCCAAATGAATGGTTTCCTGGGAATTTCAAGCGAGCAAGTATAAAGTGCACAAACTTTGAATTCCATCTGTTCAACGTCATATCTGACACACTCATGCTACCGCACATGAACAGAGAATTTCTCACATGCAAGCCCACTCTCCATCTCTGTCTTTCTCTGTCACTCGCCGCAGCCTCCACATGCTCACTCAGAACACACTGTGACGGGACCTCCTGGATCCACATCCAGATGCCTATTTACACATATCCAGACCTATGTTTAGGAAGTGCACCCATGTACGCTGTCAGGAACACACACGCACTCGTACAGACAATCACGGACACTCTCGCCCTTGCGAGCACACCCAGTACACCGTGGCATGGAAGGTGCTAAGGGTTTTCAGGGCACTGGGTCCGACTTGATCGAATCAAGCCTGATATTGTTGTGGTGGGCGTGGCTAGGGAGCTCAGCGCTGCATATAGGCCAGCCCATTGGCACTTGTGTCTTCCCCTGCTGTCCTCACCTGTTTCCCATTCCCTGTACCATGCAGCTTGAGCGACCTGAATTGCAAACAACTCTTGTCGGAATGCAATGAGGGGAGATATGTGAATGCAGCAGGACCACGGGATTAGGCCCAGGAAGTGCCCCAACCAAAGAAGGCATTCTTTACCCCTCTGGTCTACACCCTGAAGCAAGAAGGCACGGTGGGCAGAGAGGGACAGAGGCCTGTGGCCCAGAATGCCCTGGCTCTATTTCCTTCTCGTTGGTACATGGGCGGGGGTGCGCCCGTCCCATGGCGAGCATCCTGGCCTTCCTCGCCACCATCTCCATCAGCGGCTAAGTTCCTGAGGCTTCTCCCCTGCTCTCATACTTGCTGCACCCCAAACTCCCTGAGATTCTCTCTTCATGCCCTCCTTGTCCCTGCCTTCCTGCTCCTTCCACTCCTAGAATTAGCCTTCCTGGCTCCAGACTCCTATCAGCTCACGCGTGCCACCGGGCCTCTGCCTCTTTGCTTCTGCCTCTGCTTCCCATTTTCCCCCTCCTCCTTCTGAGCTTCACAGGCTGCACAGCTCTCGACGCATCTCTTCCCTTCCTCTGAGGAATTCAGAAGCCCCTCCCTCTTCCTGGCCCTTCTTAACTGCTCCAATTCGCCCTCTGCTCTCAGCCTCTGTACTCCTGGCCTCTCCCAGTCCTCTCGTGCACAACAGTCCGCATTCATCTAAGCTGTTGTCTCCCTGTTCTGTCCCCAAATCCCTCTGCTTCTTTGCTCTGTGCAGGAGGTGTGTATATGAGGTAGGAGGGTAGCGGCCTTCCTTTTCTACCTTGTGGCTCCCTCTACTGCGACTGACATCCTATTAGTCTGGATAAAGCATCTGCTCACTTGACCGAGACCACTTGAAATCCTTCAGTGGCCCGCGAGGTAGCTGCCTGGCGTGATTCTGAGGTTGCAGGACTGCGCATGCGCGGCCCGCCGTGCAGCAAAGCCTCCAGGAGGTGGCTGGATGTTTTGCGTTTCTATGCCTTGCCCAGTGTGCTGAGGTGCATTTGCATTTGCATTCCAACAGGATCAGCTTTAGCGGGAGGGGGAGTGACGCCTCTTAGCGGTAGTCAGTTGTTGCTCACAGGCCATCAGGCCCTGCTTATGCCTCCTTGACTGTACATGCGCCCCAGGGGTGCTGGGAATCCTCTGGGCGGTGCCTGCAGGTTAGGCGCTCTGTGACGTGGTCAGGTTCTAGGCGCCACCTGCTGACGTGTGCCAGTGTTCCAAGTGGAGTTGCCATAGCGAAAGGGATGCGAAGGCCCTTAGGGGTTGGCTCTGACTGCTCACCAGTTCTCACAGGCCAACAGGGAAGTGCAGGAGCTCTGGAGCCTCAAATCGCGCACCTGGAAACCCCGCTGGGACGGGCTGGGTCCACTTTTCAACTCCGCTCCCGCTCCATCCCACATCCTGGCTGAACCCGTGTTGGACAGCTCCCCCACCTCCTCTGCCCTTGCCAGTCCTGGAAGTGGCCGGTGTCTGAATCCGCCACCTCTCTCCCCATCCACGTCATCTGTTCGATGACAGCAGAATGGAGATTCAAGGTCAGCAGGTGAGGGGTTATTGGGTTCTCCTAACTGCACAGGTGTCCGCTGGCCTCTTGTCTGCCCTCTTGCCTGGCCCCTCTGGCCCACATCTCTGCCAGATCCTTCCTACTACCGAGTAGCGGTGGATTATAATGGCTATAGGCAGGAGCTGGCAATGCGGGGGCCGTTGGCTCAAAGCCATAAGTTTAAGACTCCTGCAGGGTGCTATGCTCAGACACCAAGGAAAGGGAATTCTGACGCTTCCCTGCGTCGGCCAAGGCACCCTGGCTCCCAGCAATGGTATTCGTAGGCCTCATCATCACTGTCATGCAGATCGCCAACAGCAGTGGCTGCTTAGCATCCCCGGACTCACGTCTGGAGATCTTGGTGAAGCAGACAGCACTATAGGGAAGCCTTTGCCAAATGAATGGTTTCCTGGGAATTTCAAGCGAGCAAGTATAAAGTGCACAAACTTTGAATTCCATCTGTTCAACGTCATATCTGACACACTCATGCTACCTCACATGAACAGAGAATTTCTCACATGCAAGCCCACTCTCCATCTCTGTCTTTCTCTGTCACTCGCCGCAGCCTCCACATGCTCACTCAGAACACACTGTGACGGGACCTCCTGGATCCACATCCAGATGCCTATTTACACATATCCAGACCTATGTTTAGGAAGTGCACCCATGTACGCTGTCAGGAACACACACGCACTCGTACAGACAATCACGGACACTCTCGCCCTTGCGAGCACACCCAGTACACCGTGGCATGGAAGGTGCTAAGGGTTTTCAGGGCACTGGGTCCGACTTGATCGAATCAAGCCTGATATTGTTGTGGTGGGCGTGGCTAGGGAGCTCAGCGCTGCATATAGGCCAGCCCATTGGCACTTGTGTCTTCCCCTGCTGTCCTCACCTGTTTCCCATTCCCTGTACCATGCAGCTTGAGCGACCTGAATTGCAAACAACTCTTGTCGGAATGCAATGAGGGGAGATATGTGAATGCAGCAGGACCACGGGATTAGGCCCAGGAAGTGCCCCAACCAAAGAAGGCATTCTTTACCCCTCTGGTCTACACCCTGAAGCAAGAAGGCACGGTGGGCAGAGAGGGACAGAGGCCTGTGGCCCAGAATGCCCTGGCTCTATTTCCTTCTCGTTGGTACATGGGCGGGGGTGCGCCCGTCCCATGGCGAGCATCCTGGCCTTCCTCGCCACCATCTCCATCAGCGGCTAAGTTCCTGAGGCTTCTCCCCTGCTCTCATACTTGCTGCACCCCAAACTCCCTGAGATTCTCTCTTCATGCCCTCCTTGTCCCTGCCTTCCTGCTCCTTCCACTCCTAGAATTAGCCTTCCTGGCTCCAGACTCCTATCAGCTCACGCGTGCCACCGGGCCTCTGCCTCTTTGCTTCTGCCTCTGCTTCCCATTTTCCCCCTCCTCCTTCTGAGCTTCACAGGCTGCACAGCTCTCGACGCATCTCTTCCCTTCCTCTGAGGAATTCAGAAGCCCCTCCCTCTTCCTGGCCCTTCTTAACTGCTCCAATTCGCCCTCTGCTCTCAGCCTCTGTACTCCTGGCCTCTCCCAGTCCTCTCGTGCACAACAGTCCGCATTCATCTAAGCTGTTGTCTCCCTGTTCTGTCCCCAAATCCCTCTGCTTCTTTGCTCTGTGCAGGAGGTGTGTATATGAGGTAGGAGGGTAGCGGCCTTCCTTTTCTACCTTGTGGCTCCCTCTACTGCGACTGACATCCTATTAGTCTGGATAAAGCATCTGCTCACTTGACCGAGACCACTTGAAATCCTTCAGTGGCCCGCGAGGTAGCTGCCTGGCGTGATTCTGAGGTTGCAGGACTGCGCATGCGCGGCCCGCCGTGCAGCAAAGCCTCCAGGAGGTGGCTGGATGTTTTGCGTTTCTATGCCTTGCCCAGTGTGCTGAGGTGCATTTGCATTTGCATTCCAACAGGATCAGCTTTAGCGGGAGGGGGAGTGACGCCTCTTAGCGGTAGTCAGTTGTTGCTCACAGGCCATCAGGCCCTGCTTATGCCTCCTTGACTGTACATGCGCCCCAGGGGTGCTGGGAATCCTCTGGGCGGTGCCTGCAGGTTAGGCGCTCTGTGACGTGGTCAGGTTCTAGGCGCCACCTGCTGACGTGTGCCAGTGTTCCAAGTGGAGTTGCCATAGCGAAAGGGATGCGAAGGCCCTTAGGGGTTGGCTCTGACTGCTCACCAGTTCTCACAGGCCAACAGGGAAGTGCAGGAGCACTGGAGCCTCAAATCGCGCACCTGGAAACCCCGCTGGGACGGGCTGGGTCCACTTTTCAACTCCGCTCCCGCTCCATCCCACATCCTGGCTGAACCCGTGTTGGACAGCTCCCCCACCTCCTCTGCCCTTGCCAGTCCTGGAAGTGGCCGGTGTCTGAATCCGCCACCTCTCTCCCCATCCACGTCATCTGTTCGATGACAGCAGAATGGAGATTCAAGGTCAGCAGGTGAGGGGTTATTGGGTTCTCCTAACTGCACAGGTGTCCGCTCGCCTCTTGTCTGCCCTCTTGCCTGGCCCCTCTGGCCCACATCTCTGCCAGATCCTTCCTACTACCGAGTAGCGGTGGATCATAATGGCTATAGGCAGGAGCTGGCAATGCGGGGGCCGTTGGCTCAAAGCCATAAGTTTAAGACTCCTGCAGGGTGCTATGCTCAGACACCAAGGAAAGGGAATTCTGACGCTTCCCTGCGTCGGCCAAGGCACCCTGGCTCCCAGCAATGGTATTCGTAGGCCTCATCATCACTGTCATGCAGATCGCCAACAGCAGTGGCTGCTTAGCATCCCCGGACTCACGTCTGGAGACCTTGGTGAAGCAGACAGCACTATAGGGAAGCCTTTGCCAAATGAATGGTTTCCTGGGAATTTCAAGCGATCAAGTATAAAGTGCACAAACTTTGAATTCCATCTGTTCAACGTCATATCTGACACACTCATGCTACCTCACATGAACAGAGAATTTCTCACATGCAAGCCCACTCTCCATCTCTGTCTTTCTCTGTCACTCGCCGCAGCCTCCACATGCTCACTCAGAACACACTGTGACGGGACCTCCTGGATCCACATCCAGATGCCTATTTACACATATCCAGACCTATGTTTAGGAAGTGCACCCATGTACGCTGTCAGGAACACACACGCACTCGTACAGACAATCACGGACACTCTCGCCCTTGCGAGCACACCCAGTACACCGTGGCATGGAAGGTGCTAAGGGTTTTCAGGGCACTGGGTCCGACTTGATCGAATCAAGCCTGATATTGTTGTGGTGGGCGTGGCTAGGGAGCTCAGCGCTGCATATAGGCCAGCCCATTGGCACTTGTGTCTTCCCCTGCTGTCCTCACCTGTTTCCCATTCCCTGTACCATGCAGCTTGAGCGACCTGAATTGCAAACAACTCTTGTCGGAATGCAATGAGGGGAGACATGTGAATGCAGCAGGACCACGGGATTAGGCCCAGGAAGTGCCCCAACCAAAGAAGGCATTCTTTACCCCTCTGGTCTACACCCTGAAGCAAGAAGGCACGGTGGGCAGAGAGGGACAGAGGCCTGTGGCCCAGAATGCCCTGGCTCTATTTCCTTCTCGTTGGTACATGGGCGGGGGTGCGCCCGTCCCATGGCGAGCATCCTGGCCTTCCTCGCCACCATCTCCATCAGCGGCTAAGTTCCTGAGGCTTCTCCCCTGCTCTCATATTTGCTGCACCCCAAACCCCCTGAGATTCTCTCTTCATGCCCTCCTTGTCCCTGCCTTCCTGCTCCTTCCACTCCTAGAATTAGCCTTCCTGCCTCCAGACTCCTATCAGCTCACGCGTGCCACCGGGCCTCTGCCTCTTTGCTTCTGCCTCTGCTTCCCATTTTCCCCCTGCTCCTTCTGAGCTTCACAGGCTGCACAGCTCCCGACGCATCTCTTCCCTTCCTCTGAGGAATTCAGAAGCCCCTCCCTCTTCCTGGCCCTTCTTAACTGCTCCAATTCGCCCTCTGCTCTCAGCCTCTGTACTCCTGGCCTCTCCCAGTCCTCTCGTGAACAACAGTCCGCATTCATCTAAGCTGTTGTCTCCCTGTTCTGTCCCCAA
This sequence comes from Perognathus longimembris pacificus, assembly GCF_023159225.1. NCBI lineage: Eukaryota > Metazoa > Chordata > Mammalia > Rodentia > Heteromyidae > Perognathus > Perognathus longimembris. Next base: position 11,664 of record NW_025960721.1, on the reverse strand, counting down.
ATCCCTCTGCTTCTTTGCTCTGTGCAGGAGGTGTGTATATGAGGTAGGAGGGTAGCGGCCTTCCTTTTCTACCTTGTGGCTCCCTCTACTGCGACTGACATCCTATTAGTCTGGAAAAAGCATCTGCTCACTTGACCGAGACCACTTGAAATCCTTCAGTGGCCCGCGAGGTAGCTGCCTGGCGTGATTCTGAGGTTGCAGGACTGCGCATGCGCGGCCCGCCGTGCAGCAAAGCCTCCAGGAGGTGGCTGGATGTTTTGCGTTTCTATGCCTTGCCCAGTGTGCTGAGGTGCATTTGCATTTGCATTCCAACAGGATCAGCTTTAGCGGGAGGGGGAGTGACGCCTCTTAGCGGTAGTCAGTTCTTGCTCACAGGCCATCAGGCCCTGCTTATGCCTCCTTGACTGTACATGCGCCCCAGGGGTGCTGGGAATCCACTGGGCGGTGCCTGCAGGTTAGGCGCTCTGTGACGTGGTCAGGTTCTAGGCGCCACCTGCTGACGTGTGCCAGTGTTCCAAGTGGAGTTGCCATAGCGAAAGGGTTGCGAAGGCCCTTAGGGGTTGGCTCTGACTGCTCACCAGTTCTCACAGGCCAACAGGGAAGTGCAGGAGCTCTGGAGCCTCAAATCGCGCACCTGGAAACCCCGCTGGGACGGGCTGGGTCCACTTTTCACCTCCGCTCCCGCTCCATCCCACATCCTGGCTGAACCCGTGTTGGACAGCTCCCCCACCTCCTCTGCCCTTGCCAGTCCTGGAAGTGGCCGGTGTCTGAATCCGCCACCTCTCTCCCCATCCACGTCATCTGTTCGATGACAGCAGAATGGAGATTCAAGGTCAGCAGGTGAGGGGTTATTGGGTTCTCCTAACTGCACAGGTGTCCGCTCGCCTCTTGTCTGCCCTCTTGCCTGGCCCCTCTGGCCCACATCTCTGCCAGATCCTTCCTACTACCGAGTAGCGGTGGATCATAATGGCTATAGGCAGGAGCTGGCAATGCGGGGGCCGTTGGCTCAAAGCCATAAGTTTAAGACTCCTGCAGGGTGCTATGCTCAGACACCAAGGAAAGGGAATTCTGACGCTTCCCTGCGTCGGCCAAGGCACCCTGGCTCCCAGCAATGGTATTCGTAGGCCTCATCATCACTGTCATGCAGATCGCCAACAGCAGTGGCTGCTTAGCATCCCCGGACTCACGTCTGGAGACCTTGGTGAAGCAGACAGCACTATAGGGAAGCCTTTGCCAAATGAATGGTTTCCTGGGAATTTCAAGCGAGCAAGTATAAAGTGCACAAACTTTGAATTCCATCTGTTCAACGTCATATCTGACACACTCATGCTACTCACATGAACAGAGAATTTCTCACATGCAAGCCCACTCTCCATCTCTGTCTTTCTCTGTCACTCGCCGCAGCCTCCACATGCTCACTCAGAACACACTGTGACGGGACCTCCTGGATCCACATCCAGATGCCTATTTACACATATCCAGACCTATGTTTAGGAAGTGCACCCATGTACGCTGTCAGGAACACACACGCACTCGTACAGACAATCACGGACACTCTCGCCCTTGCGAGCACACCCAGTACACCGTGGCATGGAAGGTGCTAAGGGTTTTCAGGGCACTGGGTCCGACTTGATCGAATCAAGCCTGATATTGTTGTGGTGGGCGTGGCTAGGGAGCTCAGCGCTGCATATAGGCCAGCCCATTGGCACTTGTGTCTTCCCCTGCTGTCCTCACCTGTTTCCCATTCCCTGTACCATGCAGCTTGAGCGACCTGAATTGCAAACAACTCTTGTCGGAATGCAATGAGGGGAGATATGTGAATGCAGCAGGACCACGGGATTAGGCCCAGGAAGTGCCCCAACCAAAGAAGGCATTCTTTACCCCTCTGGTCTACACCCTGAAGCAAGAAGGCACGGTGGGCAGAGAGGGACAGAGGCCTGTGGCCCAGAATGCCCTGGCTCTATTTCCTTCTCGTTGGTACATGGGCGGGGGTGCGCCCGTCCCATGGCGAGCATCCTGGCCTTCCTCGCCACCATCTCCATCAGCGGCTAAGTTCCTGAGGCTTCTCCCCTGCTCTCATACTTGCTGCACCCCAAACTCCTGAGATTCTCTCTTCATGCCCTCCTTGTCCCTGCCTTCCTGCTCCTTCCACTCCTAGAATTAGCCTTCCTGGCTCCAGACTCCTATCAGCTCACGCGTGCCACCGGGCCTCTGCCTCTTTGCTTCTGCCTCTGCTTCCCATTTTCCCCCTCCTCCTTCTGAGCTTCACAGGCTGCACAGCTCTCGACGCATCTCTTCCCTTCCTCTGAGGAATTCAGAAGCCCCTCCCTCTTCCTGGCCCTTCTTAACTGCTCCAATTCGCCCTCTGCTCTCAGCCTCTGTACTCCTGGCCTCTCCCAGTCCTCTCGTGCACAACAGTCCACATTCATCTAAGCTGTTGTCTCCCTGTTCTGTCCCCAAATCCCTCTGCTTCTTTGCTCTGTGCAGGAGGTGTGTATATGAGGTAGGAGGGTAGCGGCCTTCCTTTTCTACCTTGTGGCTCCCTCTACTGCGACTGACATCCTATTAGTCTGGATAAAGCATCTGCTCACTTGACCGAGACCACTTGAAATCCTTCAGTGGCCCGCGAGGTAGCTGCCTGGCGTGATTCTGAGGTTGCAGGACTGCGCATGCGCAGCCCGCCGTGCAGCAAAGCCTCCAGGAGGTGGCTGGATGTTTTGCGTTTCTATGCCTTGCCCAGTGTGCTGAGGTGCATTTGCATTTGCATTCCAACAGGATCAGCTTTAGCGGGAGGGGGAGTGACGCCTCTTAGCGGTAGTCAGTTGTTGCTCACAGGCCATCAGGCCCTGCTTATGCCTCCTTGACTGTACATGCGCCCCAAGGGGTGCTGGGAATCCTCTGGGCGGTGCCTGCAGGTTAGGCGCTCTGTGACGTGGTCAGGTTCTAGGCGCCACCTGCTGACGTGTGCCAGTGTTCCAAGTGGAGTTGCCATAGCGAAAGGGATGCGAAGGCCCTTAGGGGTTGGCTCTGACTGCTCACCAGTTCTCACAGGCCAACAGGGAAGTGCAGGAGCTCTGGAGCCTCAAATCGCGCACCTGGAAACCCCGCTGGGACGGGCTGGGTCCACTTTTCAACTCCGCTCCCGCTCCATCCCACATCCTGGCTGAACCCGTGTTGGACAGCTCCCCCACCTCCTCTGCCCTTGCCAGTCCTGGAAGTGGCCGGTGTCTGAATCCGCCACCTCTCTCCCCATCCACGTCATCTGTTCGATGACAGCAGAATGGAGATTCAAGGTCAGCAGGTGAGGGGTTATTGGGTTCTCCTAACTGCACAGGTGTCCGCTCGCCTCTTGTCTGCCCTCTTGCCTGGCCCCTCTGGCCCACATCTCTGCCAGATCCTTCCTACTACCGAGTAGCGGTGGATCATAATGGCTATAGGCAGGAGCTGGCAATGCGGGGGCCGTTGGCTCAAAGCCATAAGTTTAAGACTCCTGCAGGGTGCTATGCTCAGACACCAAGGAAAGGGAATTCTGACGCTTCCCTGCGTCGGCCAAGGCACCCTGGCTCCCAGCAATGGTATTCGTAGGCCTCATCATCACTGTCATGCAGATCGCCAACAGCAGTGGCTGCTTAGCATCCCCGGACTCACGTCTGGAGACCTTGGTGAAGCAGACAGCACTATAGGGAAGCCTTTGCCAAATGAATGGTTTCCTGGGAATTTCAAGCGATCAAGTATAAAGTGCACAAACTTTGAATTCCATCTGTTCAACGTCATATCTGACACACTCATGCTACCTCACATGAACAGAGAATTTCTCACATGCAAGCCCACTCTCCATCTCTGTCTTTCTCTGTCACTCGCCGCAGCCTCCACATGCTCACTCAGAACACACTGTGACGGGACCTCCTGGATCCACATCCAGATGCCTATTTACACATATCCAGACCTATGTTTAGGAAGTGCACCCATGTACGCTGTCAGGAACACACACGCACTCGTACAGACAATCACGGACACTCTCGCCCTTGCGAGCACACCCAGTACACCGTGGCATGGAAGGTGCTAAGGGTTTTCAGGGCACTGGGTCCGACTTGATCGAATCAAGCCTGATATTGTTGTGGTGGGCGTGGCTAGGGAGCTCAGCGCTGCATATAGGCCAGCCCATTGGCACTTGTGTCTTCCCCTGCTGTCCTCACCTGTTTCCCATTCCCTGTACCATGCAGCTTGAGCGACCTGAATTGCAAACAACTCTTGTCGGAATGCAATGAGGGGAGATATGTGAATGCAGCAGGACCACGGGATTAGGCCCAGGAAGTGCCCCAACCAAAGAAGGCATTCTTTACCCCTCTGGTCTACACCCTGAAGCAAGAAGGCACGGTGGGCAGAGAGGGACAGAGGCCTGTGGCCCAGAATGCCCTGGCTCTATTTCCTTCTCGTTGGTACATGGGCGGGGGTGCGCCCGTCCCATGGCGAGCATCCTGGCCTTCCTCGCCACCATCTCCATCAGCGGCTAAGTTCCTGAGGCTTCTCCCCTGCTCTCATACTTGCTGCACCCCAAACTCCCTGAGATTCTCTCTTCATGCCCTCCTTGTCCCTGCCTTCCTGCTCCTTCCACTCCTAGAATTAGCCTTCCTGGCTCCAGACTCCTATCAGCTCACGCGTGCCACCGGGCCTCTGCCTCTTTGCTTCTGCCTCTGCTTCCCATTTTCCCCCTCCTCCTTCTGAGCTTCACAGGCTGCACAGCTCTCGACGCATCTCTTCCCTTCCTCTGAGGAATTCAGAAGCCCCTCCCTCTTCCTGGCCCTTCTTAACTGCTCCAATTCGCCCTCTGCTCTCAGCCTCTGTACTCCTGGCCTCTCCCAGTCCTCTCGTGCACAACAGTCCGCATTCATCTAAGCTGTTGTCTCCCTGTTCTGTCCCCAAATCCCTCTGCTTCTTTGCTCTGTGCAGGAGGTGTGTATATGAGGTAGGAGGGTAGCGGCCTTCCTTTTCTACCTTGTGGCTCCCTCTACTGCGACTGACATCCTATTAGTCTGGATAAAGCATCTGCTCACTTGACCGAGACCACTTGAAATCCTTCAGTGGCCCGCGAGGTAGCTGCCTGGCGTGATTCTGAGGTTGCAGGACTGCGCATGCGCGGCCCGCCGTGCAGCAAAGCCTCCAGGAGGTGGCTGGATGTTTTGCGTTTCTATGCCTTGCCCAGTGTGCTGAGGTGCATTTGCATTTGCATTCCAACAGGATCAGCTTTAGCGGGAGGGGGAGTGACGCCTCTTAGCGGTAGTCAGTTGTTGCTCACAGGCCATCAGGCCCTGCTTATGCCTCCTTGACTGTACATGCGCCCCAGGGGTGCTGGGAATCCTCTGGGCGGTGCCTGCAGGTTAGGCGCTCTGTGACGTGGTCAGGTTCTAGGCGCCACCTGCTGACGTGTGCCAGTGTTCCAAGTGGAGTTGCCATAGCGAAAGGGATGCGAAGGCCCTTAGGGGTTGGCTCTGACTGCTCACCAGTTCTCACAGGCCAACAGGGAAGTGCAGGAGCTCTGGAGCCTCAAATCGCGCACCTGGAAACCCCGCTGGGACGGGCTGGGTCCACTTTTCAACTCCGCTCCCGCTCCATCCCACATCCTGGCTGAACCCGTGTTGGACAGCTCCCCCACCTCCTCTGCCCTTGCCAGTCCTGGAAGTGGCCGGTGTCTGAATCCGCCACCTCTCTCCCCATCCACGTCATCTGTTCGATGACAGCAGAATGGAGATTCAAGGTCAGCAGGTGAGGGGTTTATTGGGTTCTCCTAACTGCACAGGTGTCCGCTGGCCTCTTGTCTGCCCTCTTGCCTGGCCCATCTGGCCCACATCTCTGCCAGATCCTTCCTACTACCGAGTAGCGGTGGATCATAATGGCTATAGGCAGGAGCTGGCAATGCGGGGGCCGTTGGCTCAAAGCCATAAGTTTAAGACTCCTGCAGGGTGCTATGCTCAGACACCAAGGAAAGGGAATTCTGACGCTTCCCTGCGTCGGCCAAGGCACCCTGGCTCCCAGCAATGGTATTCGTAGGCCTCATCATCACTGTCATGCAGATCGCCAACAGCAGTGGCTGCTTAGCATCCCCGGACTCACGTCTGGAGATCTTGGTGAAGCAGACAGCACTATAGGGAAGCCTTTGCCAAATGAATGGTTTCCTGGGAATTTCAAGCGAGCAAGTATAAAGTGCACAAACTTTGAATTCCATCTGTTCAACGTCATATCTGACACACTCATGCTACCGCACATGAACAGAGAATTTCTCACATGCAAGCCCACTCTCCATCTCTGTCTTTCTCTGTCACTCGCCGCAGCCTCCACATGCTCACTCAGAACACACTGTGACGGGACCCTCCTGGATCCACATCCAGATGCCTATTTACACATATCCAGACCTATGTTTAGGAAGTGCACCCATGTACGCTGTCAGGAACACACACGCACTCGTACAGACAATCACGGACACTCGCCCTTGCGAGCACACCCAGTACACCGTGGCATGGAAGGTGCTAAGGGTTTTCAGGGCACTGGGTCCGACTTGATCGAATCAAGCCTGATATTGTTGTGGTGGGCGTGGCTAGGGAGCTCAGCGCTGCATATAGGCCAGCCCATTGGCACTTGTGTCTTCCCCTGCTGTCCTCACCTGTTTCCCATTCCCTGTACCATGCAGCTTGAGCGACCTGAATTGCAAACAACTCTTGTCGGAATGCAATGAGGGGAGATATGTGAATGCAGCAGGACCACGGGATTAGGCCCAGGAAGTGCCCCAACCAAAGAAGGCATTCTTTACCCCTCTGGTCTACACCCTGAAGCAAGAAGGCACGGTGGGCAGAGAGGGACAGAGGCCTGTGGCCCAGAATGCCCTGGCTCTATTTCCTTCTCGTTGGTACATGGGCGGGGGTGCGCCCGTCCCATGGCGAGCATCCTGGCCTTCCTCGCCACCATCTCCATCAGCGGCTAAGTTCCTGAGGCTTCTCCCCTGCTCTCATACTTGCTGCACCCCAAACTCCTGAGATTCTCTCTTCATGCCCTCCTTGTCCCTGCCTTCCTGCTCCTTCCACTCCTAGAATTAGCCTTCCTGGCTCCAGACTCCTATCAGCTCACGCGTGCCACCGGGCCTCTGCCTCTTTGCTTCTGCCTCTGCTTCCCATTTTCCCCCTCCTCCTTCTGAGCTTCACAGGCTGCACAGCTCTCGACGCATCTCTTCCCTTCCTCTGAGGAATTCAGAAGCCCCTCCCTCTTCCTGGCCCTTCTTAACTGCTCCAATTCGCCCTCTGCTCTCAGCCTCTGTACTCCTGGCCTCTCCCAGTCCTCTCGTGCACAACAGTCCGCATTCATCTAAGCTGTTGTCTCCCTGTTCTGTCCCCAAATCCCTCTGCTTCTTTGCTCTGTGCAGGAGGTGTGTATATGAGGTAGGAGGGTAGCGGCCTTCCTTTTCTACCTTGTGGCTCCCTCTACTGCGACTGACATCCTATTAGTCTGGATAAAGCATCTGCTCACTTGACCGAGACCACTTGAAATCCTTCAGTGGCCCGCGAGGTAGCTGCCTGGCGTGATTCTGAGGTTGCAGGACTGCGCATGCGCGGCCCGCCGTGCAGCAAAGCCTCCAGGAGGTGGCTGGATGTTTTGCGTTTCTATGCCTTGCCCAGTGTGCTGAGGTGCATTTGCATTTGCATTCCAACAGGATCAGCTTTAGCGGGAGGGGGAGTGACGCCTCTTAGCGGTAGTCAGTTGTTGCTCACAGGCCATCAGGCCCTGCTTATGCCTCCTTGACTGTACATGCGCCCCAGGGGTGCTGGGAATCCTCTGGGCGGTGCCTGCAGGTTAGGCGCTCTGTGACGTGGTCAGGTTCTAGGCGCCACCTGCTGACGTGTGCCAGTGTTCCAAGTGGAGTTGCCATAGCGAAAGGGATGCGAAGGCCCTTAGGGGTTGGCTCTGACTGCTCACCAGTTCTCACAGGCCAACAGGGAAGTGCAGGAGCTCTGGAGCCTCAAATCGCGCACCTGGAAACCCCGCTGGGACGGGCTGGGTCCACTTTTCAACTCCGCTCCCGCTCCATCCCACATCCTGGCTGAACCCGTGTTGGACAGCTCCCCCACCTCCTCTGCCCTTGCCAGTCCTGGAAGTGGCCGGTGTCTGAATCCGCCACCTCTCTCCCCATCCACGTCATCTGTTCGATGACAGCAGAATGGAGATTCAAGGTCAGCAGGTGAGGGGTTATTGGGTTTCTCCTAACTGCACAGGTGTCCGCTGGCCTCTTGTCCTGCCCTCTTGCCTGGCCCCTCTGGCCCACATCTCTGCCAGATTCCTTCCTACTACCGAGGTAGCGGTGGATCATAATGGCTATAGGCAGGAGCTGGCAATGGCGGGGGCCGTTGGCTCAAAGCCATAAGTTTAAGACTCCTGCAGGGTGCTATGCTCAGACACCAAGGAAAGGGAATTCTGACGCTTCCCTGCGTCGGCCAAGGCACCCTGGCTCCCAGCAATGGTATTCGTAGGCCTCATCCTCACTGTCATGCAGATCGCCAACAGCAGTGGCTGCTTAGCATCCCCGGACTCACGTCTGGAGATCTTGGTGAAGCAGACAGCACTATAGGGAAGCCTTTGCCAAATGAATGGTTTCCTGGGGAATTTCAAGCGAGCAAGTATAAAGTGCACAAACTTTGAATTCCATCTGTTCAACGTCATATCTGACACACTCATGCTACCGCACATGAACAGAGAATTTCTCACATGCAGCCCACTCTCCATCTCTGTCTTTCTCTGTCACTCGCCGCAGCCTCCACATGCTCACTCAGAACACACTGTGACGGGACCTCCTGGATCCACATCCAGATGCCTATTTACACATATCCAGACCTATGTTTAGGAAGTGCACCCATGTACGCTGTCAGGAACACACACGCAACTCGTACAGACAATCACGGACACTCTCGCCCTTGCGAGCACACCCAGTACACCGTGGCATGGAAGGTGCTAAGGGTTTTCAGGGCACTGGGTCCGACTTGATCGAATCAAGCCTGATATTGTTGTGGTGGGCGTGGCTAGGGAGCTCAGCGCTGCATATAGGCCAGCCCATTGGCACTTGTGTCTTCCCCTGCTGTCCTCCACCTGTTTCCCATTCCCTGTACCATGCAGCTTGAGCGACCTGAATTGCAAACAACTCTTGTCGGAATGCAATGAGGGGAGATATGTGAATGCAGCAGGACCACGGGATTAGGCCCAGGAAGTGCCCCCAACCAAAGAAGGCATTCTTTACCCCTCTGGTCTACACCCTGAAGCAAGAAGGCACGGTGGGCAGAGAGGGACAGAGGCCTGTGGCCCAGAATGCCCTGGCTCTATTTCCTTCTCGTTGGTACAATGGGCGGGGGTGCGGCCCGTCCCATGGCGAGCATCCTGGCCTTCCTCGCCACCATCTCCATCAGCGGCTAAGTTCCTGAGGCTTCTCCCCTGCTCTCATACTTGCTGCACCCCAAACTCCCTGAGATCTCTCTTCATGCCCCTCCTTGTCCTCTTGCCATCCTGCTCCTTCCACTCCTAGAATTAGCCTTCCTGGCTCCAGACTCCTATCAGCTCACGCGTGCCACCGGCCTCTGCCTCTTTGCTTCTGCCTCTGCTTTCCATTTTACCCCCTCCTCCTTCTGAGCTTCACAGGCTGCACAGCTCTCGACGCATCTCTTCCCTTCCTCTGAGGAATTCAGAAGCCCCCTCCCTCTTCCTGGCCCTTCTTAACTGCTCCAATTTCGCCCTCTGCTCTCAGCCTCTGTACTCCTGGGCCTCTCCCAGTCCTCTCGTGCACAACAGTCCGCATTCATCTAAGCTGTAGTCTCCCTGTTCTGTCCCCAAATCCCTCTGCTTCTTTGCTCTGTGCAGGAGGTGTGTATATGAGGTAGGAGGGTAGCGGCCTTCCTTTCTACCTTGTGGCTCCCTCACTGCGACTGACATCCTATTAGTCTGGATAAAGCATCTGCTCACTTGACCGAGACCACTTGAAATCCTTCAGTGGGCCCGCGAGGTAGCTGCCTGGCGTGATTCTGAGTTGCAGGACGGCGCATTGCGCGGCCCGCCGTGCAGCAAAGCCTCCAGGAGGTGGCTGGATGTTTTGCGTTTCTATGCCTTGCCCAGTGTGCTGAGGTGCATTTGCATTTGCATTCCAACAGGATCAGCTTTAGCGGGAGGGGGAGTGACGCTCTTTAGCGGTAGTCAGTTGTTGCTCACAGGCCATCAGGCCCTGCTTATGCCTCCTTGACTGTACATGCGCCCCAGGGGTGCTGGGAATCCTCTGGGCGGTGCCTGCAGGTTAGGCGCTCTGTGACGTGGTCAGGTTCTAGGCGCCACCTGCTGACGTGTGCCAGTGTTCCAAGTGGAGTTGCCATAGCGAAAGGGATGCGAAGGCCCTTAGGGGTTGGCTCTGACTGCTCACCAGTTCTCACAGGCCAACAGGGGAAGTGCAGGAGGTCTGGAGCCTCAAATCGCGCACCTGGAAACCCCGCAGGGACGGGCTGGGTCCACTTTTCCAACTCCGCTCCCGCTCCATCCCACATCCTGGCTGAACCCGGGTTGGACAGCTCCCCCACCTCCTCTGCCCTTGCCAGTCCTGGAAGTGGCCGGTGTCTGAATCCGCCACCTCTCTCCCCATCACGTCATCTGTTCGATGACAGCAGAATGGAGATCATAGGTCAGCAGGTGAGGGGGTTATTGGGTTCTCCTAACTGCACAGGTGTCCGCTCGCCTCTTGTCTGCCCTCTTGCCTGGCCCCTCTGGCCCACATCTCTGCCAGATCCTTCCTACTACCGAGTAGCGGTGGATCATAATGGCTATAGCAGGAGCTGGCAATGCGGGGGCCGTTGGCTCAAAGCCATAAGTTTATAGACTCCTGCAGGGTGCTATGCTCAGACACCAAGGAAAGGGAATTCTGACGCTTCCCTGCGTCGGCCAAGGCACCCTGGCTCCCAGCATGGTATTCGTAGGCCTCATCATCACTGTCATGCAGATCGCCAACAGCAGTGGCTGCTTAGCATCCCCGGACTCACGTCTGGAGACCTTGGTGAAGCAGACAGCACTATAGAGGAAGCCTTTGCCAAATGAATGGTTTCCTGGGAATTTCAAGCGATCAAGTATAAAGTGCACAAACTTTGAATTCCATCTGTTCAACGTCATATCTGACACACTCATGCTACCTCACCCTGAACAGAGAATTTCTCACATGCAAGCCCACTCTCCATCTACTGTCTTTCTCTGTCACTCGCCGCAGCCTCCACATGCTCACTCAGAACACACTGTGACGGGACCTCCTGGATCCACATCCAGATGCCTATTTACACATATCCAGACCTATGTTTAGGAAGTGCACCCCATGTACGCTGTCAGGAACACACACGCACTCGTACAGACAATCACGGACACTCTCGCCCTTGCGAGCACACCCAGTACACCGTGGCATGGAAGGTGCTACGGGTTTTCAAGGGCACTGGGTCCGACTTGATCGAATCAAGCCTGATATTGTTGTGGTGGGCGTGGCTAGGGAGCTCAGCGCTGCATATAGGCCAGCCCATTGGCACTTGTGTCTTCCCCTGCTGTCCTCACCTGTTTCCCATTCCCTGTACCATGCAGCTTGAGCGACCTGAAATTGCAAACAACTCTTGTCGG
>NW_025960720.1:1225-2000 GCF_023159225.1 Perognathus longimembris pacificus | reverse complement strand
AGGCCCCCTGTGGACCCCCGGATCAGCGGAAGAGAAGGAGCCAAGGCCGCCTTTCATTGAGCATCTACTATAGACTCCCTTTGAAAACGTACACCATGTAATGAGTTACACGGGATGGGGTCGAGTTCAAACTCGAGGGAGCCAAAGCTTGCCACTCTCTTGGGGTCACGGGGGGGCGTAGAGAAGAGGAAAGGGGCTCTTGGGGTCACAGGAGGAATTAGAGAGGAAGAAGGGGATTCTGGAGCGCCCCCCCCCCCACTTCAATCACCAGGGAGTTTTTTGTGCAAATGTGTCGCTGTGACCCTGGGCTGAGGCCTCCACAGTGCCTGCTGTCAGCTGGGCCCCGCTAATCGAATGTCTGGGGGCCTGGGGCTGGATTGTTGGGCCTCAGGCTATCCCACCCCTCTGCCCCAACACTGGGGCTTGTGGGAGCTGTCACAGAAAGAGCAGGGGCCGCTGAACAAAGCATCAGAAATGAGCATCAGAAAGGCAGATGGGCCACGGTTTGAATTATCCAAAGATCTGAAAGGTTATTTTTAAATTATTGGTGCCAGTCCTGGGCTTGAACTCAGGGCCTGGGTACTGTCCTTGAATCGTTCGCTCAAGGCCGGCACTCTACCACTTGAGCCACAGCTCCACAGCTTCCACTTTTGGGTGGTTCATTGGCTATAAGAGTCTCAGGGACATTCCAGCCCAGCTGACCTGGAACCACGACCCTCATATCTCAGCCTCCTGAGTCGCTGGGATGACCGGCGTGAGCAGGGGTGCCCGGCAG
>NW_025960720.1:0-1125 GCF_023159225.1 Perognathus longimembris pacificus | reverse complement strand
AAGCTGGCTCCACTGGGGTACATGATCATGTTTATCGGTCTCATAAATCGCCTTCCCAGATTACATGAAAATATACATTACCCCACTGTAATTATTCGGGGCCCTCCCTCTTCCCTCCCCTCTCCCCCTCCTTAGTCCCTTCCCATTTTGATCTCAGGTAAACCCGGTCATTACCCGCATCGATGTGGCTTTTCCAGAACGTCAGGATGAAAAAAACAGGACCAGGGTGACTTAGGCAGGAGGCTGAGTCAGCCGGGCAATTTGACCAATAAATATCAAAGCCGGCGCCTGAGCAGAGAACAATTCATTTGATACCACATCTGTCAACAGCCCTGGGAAGGATTCCCCCCCCCCCCCCTGGGAGCTCCACCTAGGCGGCTGGCCCTGGCAGGCTCCTCTTTTCCTAGTTGTGGTGTAGAAGGAGCTGGATCAAGCCTTGCCTGAAGGAGATGACGGAGGACATGGGACTCTGGGTCTCTAGGATGCGTCTCCAAGCTGGGGGGGGGGGGGGCGGGGGGAAGGGTGGGGGGGGATGATCGGTGGCTCAGTTGTTTACTTTTCATCCGTTATCAAAACTACCTGAATGCCAGCACACCCTGCAATTAGCAATTATTGTGTTGTGTGTGTGTGTGTGTGTGTGTTTTATTGGTTCATGTGAGCCAAGAGAAGTTGGGATTGAATCCCTAATCCTTTTAATATGTCATCAGGAGCAAATGAATTATGAAAACAAAGGGCCCCAGATGAAGCTGGGGTGCTAATCGCTGGGCAGGGCGCAGAGGCACAATGAACAAAGGGTGTTCTGTCCTGGGGGGGAGCGGGGGGGGGGGGAGTGGTTGAGGAGGAGGGGCACGCAGGCTATTGCTGGATTTGGGGATCCCCCATTCCCTTCCTTAACCCTGGGCTTCCCAGTAAAGGGGCTGGAAAGGATCTTGAACCCGGGGCCTGTACTGAGTGCCCAAGGCATGTGGGGGGCCAGCGAGCACCCCACTCTTGGGCAGGGTCAGCCAGGGAGAAGGGAGGAGGGGAGGGCCCAGCCTGGTTCTCTGCACACCTGTCTGCACAATTCAGCTCACCTGTGCATGGGGGGGGGGGGGGAGCTCGGGCCTCCGGAGCCTTGGTTTCCCC